>NW_027185697.1:22598311-22621786 GCF_028583685.1 Petaurus breviceps papuanus | reverse complement strand
CTATCTATCTATCTATCTATCTATCTATCTATCTATCTATCTATCTAATCTATCAGTTTGTCTGTCTGTCTGTCTGTCTGTTTCTGTCTGTCTATTTGTGTTTTTGTCTGTCTATCCATCTAGATTATTTATCAATTGGAAAATGGTTGTCTTTATATAAATTTGATAGATAATTTTATCAGAGATATTTGCTTCAATATTTTTACAGTTAGGATTGCTAAGTATATTTCCTTCCATCCTATTACGCCCTATTTATTCTATTCTCTTTCTTCTTTCACCCTAGCTCTCCTCAAAAGTGTTTTGCTTCTTTTGCCTCCTCTAACCTACATTTTTGTTTATGAAGACAACTCTTCCCTTAAGCCCTTCCTTTCCTACTTTCCTGTAGGGTAATATAGATTTCTTCTTTTTTTTTTTTCTTTTTTTGTCTTTTGGAGGGCAATTGAGGTTAATTAACTTTCCCAAGGTTACACAGCTAGTTTTTGTGTGGGTGTGGCTGTTAAGTGTCTGAGGCTGGAACTGAACTCAGGTCCTCCTGACTCTGGGTCCAGTGTTTTATTCACTGCACCACCTAGCTGCCCCTGGTTAGATAGATTTCTATGCCCAGTTGAGTGTGTATATTCCCCATTTGAACCAATTCTGATGAGATTAAGGTTCAAGCATTCCCTGCCACCTCTCCTATCATCCCCTCCACTGTAAAAGCTCTTTCTCACTACTTTGTGCCAGATACAATACCACATTCTACTCTACCTTTCTCTCAGTGAGTTCTTCTTTCTTAATTTTCTTTTTTAGATGCCATCCAGTTGTATTTCACTCACACCTTTGCCTTCTGTCTGTCTATATATTCTCCTTGTAACTATTGACCTAATGAGAAAGTTCTTATGATTTATAAAATAATTTCCCCATGTAGGAATGGAAACAGTTTAACTTTATTAGATTAAATTGTGTACTTTTTATTTCTCTTTTCTGTTTGTCTTTTGATGGTTCTCTTGAGTCTTGTAATTGGAAATAATATATTTCTATGCCACTCTGGTCTTTTCATCATGAATGCTTGGAACAAGTCAATTGCATTGAATTGTCATTTTTTCCCTGAAGCATTAGATATTCAGTTTCTCTGCTTAGGTGATTCTTGGTTTCAATCCCAGCTCCTCTGCACTCTGGAACATCATTTTCTTTTTAAAGCAATCGGGGTTAAGTAACTTGCTCAAGATTACATGGCCAGTTATTTCTGGTGTGGTGCTGAGTATCTGAGCCCGGATTTGATCCAGGTCATCCCGACACTGGAGCCGGTGCTCTTACTCGCTGAGCCACCTGGCCGCCCCTAAGCAATTGGGGTTAAGTAACTTGCTCAAGGTTACACGGCCAGGTGTTTCTGGGTGGGTGCTAAGTGTCAGAGCTCGGGATTCGATCTCCAGGTCTTCTCAACACTGGAGCCGGTGCTCTTACTCGCTGTGCTACCTGGCCGCCCCTGGAACATCATTTTCTAAGCTCTCTGACTTTTAAGGTGGAAGCTGACAAGTCTTGTGAATCCTGACTATGACTTCATAGTACTTGAAATGTTTCTTTCTGGGTGCTTGCAATATTTCTTAAGAGTTTTAATTTTGGAATTTTTTCAGGAAGTGATTGGTGGATTCTTTAAGTTTCTATTTTACCCTATGGTTCTAGAATATCAGGGTAGTTTTCCTTGATAATTTCTTGAAAGATGCTTTCTTTAAATTTAATTTTTTTAGCATGACTTTCAGGAAGTTTAATAATTTTTAAATGATCTCTCCCGGATCTGCTTTCCAAGACCAGTTCTTTTTCCAATGAGATATTTCACATTGTCTTCTATTTTTTTTTTCATTTACTTGCTTTTGTTTTATTCTTGATGTCTCATAGGGTCATTAGCTTCCATTTTTCCACTTGCCTAATTCTACATTTTAAGTAATTTTTCTCTTCAGTAAATTTATTCACAAACATATACATACACATACATGCATGTATATATGTGCATATGTGTGTGCATACATACACATACGTGTGTATACCCGTGCAGATATACATGCATACATATATACACACATGTCCATGTTTGTTTTAAGGTGTTATTTTATTCAGCATTTTTGTGCCTCCCTTACCAAGCTGTTTATTTTTCTTTTTCATGATTTTCTTGGATCACTCTCATTTCTTTCGTATTTTCTGTCTACCTCTCCTACTTGATTTTTCTAAAGCTCTTTTGAGCTCTTCCATGAGCTGACACCAATCCATATCACTCTTTGAGGCTTTGGATGTAGGAACTTGGACTTCGTGGATTTCTGAGTGTGTATTTTGTTCTTCCTTGTCACCATAGTCACTTTATGATCAGCACATTTTTTTCTGTTCTTTGCTCATTTTCCAGCCTATTTCTTGACTTTTAATTCTTTGCTAAAGCGGGCGTCTGTTCCCAGGCTGGAGTGTATACTGTGTCAAACTTCAGGAGTTTTGTGCAGCTGCTTTCATACATACTTCTAAGGATCTGAAAGTTTGTAGTTTCTCCAAGGCAGTGTGATCTAGGAAAAGATGGATGTGCTACTCTCTTGGTCTGTGTTCCAGTCTATGAAATACCATGAACACTTCTTCCTGCTCTAGAACTGTGATGAGGTTATTTGCTCCACTGCAGCTGCAAGCCTAGGGTGCTACTGCTCCTCCTCATCCTGGGACTGCTTCCCAGGACTGTGACCTGAACGTGAGAATGGGAAGTAACAGAGTCCTTCCCCCTGTGCCAGTAAAGAGACCTGGGTAATATTCTTCTGACTGGTTTTCTGATCCCCTTACCATCTGTGGATTGAGAGTTCTGGAAGCAGCTTCTGCCACTGCAGATTCAGTCACTTCCAAGGCCTTCTCCTGGTTTTATGGGGCCCATTCTGTGCTGGCAAAAGCTGTATCACACCATACTCCTCTCTTACCCTAGTGCAACAGACTTTCCCTGCCAACCTTCTAAATCGTCTCTGCCTATGTGTGATGACCAATTTTGATAGACTGGACTCTCCTCAGCAATGAAGTGATATAAGTCAATCCCCAAAGACTCATGATGGAGAGAAATATGTGCATCCAGAGAAAGAACAAGGAAAACTAAGTTTATATCCAGGTGGAAGCAAAATACCTGATCTTTTTCCTTCTCTTATTTGGTTTTGTGTCCTCTTTACCATTTTTCATTCCAGGTGGTACAATCCTTCCTTATAACCTCACTAATGTATAATGTGAAAGCATTTACAGACCTATACTTGACTATAAGCCTCCATGGGGGGGTAGAAGGGAAGGGAGAGGGACAAAATGTGAAACTCAAGGAATTGTGGAATTGAATCCTGTAAACTAAAAGGAAACAAAGTAATTAATAAAAACAATCTTTTATATATGTATGTAATGGGAATGTAAATTTTTAAGATCTTCCCTGCCCCTAGGCTAAAATGCACCTGGAGCCTGGGGTGGGAGGCTTGTTTTTCAGTAGATACTTTTTGATTGACCATGGGTCAATAAGGTTGTTATATTCTCTGAGCCAGGAGAAGGCTATATAAGCCCTGATGTGTAGCTTTGTTTTGGGGCTAACTTTGAGAAGTGTTCTGTGATTTGATATGGATTCTGGGAAGCCATTGTCCAGAGCCCCTCGGCTTTGAAAACCCCAGATGTTAAAACCCAGATGTTGATTGGGTATGGATGTAATGGTTGGACAGTTTGGAAATCTGTCTACTTGATCTGTTTCTCTGACTTGATAATTCTGTCTGTGTATTCTGAAGTTCGGGGTGCTGACCTTTTTCCCCTGAACTAGGTAAACAATACATGTTTGACTGATTAAAGTAAGCTTCTTAACCCATTTTGAGTTGCTTTCCTTTATCAAAGCAGATCCAAGAACCTGTATGGGCAGCAAACCCTGAGGACTCTTGGGGTGCTTGCTGCTACAAAATGATGTCACGCACAGGATCTGCAGAGTAAAAGGAAAGTATGGGGGCTGGGATAATTGTTTGTTTCCCAGTTGTGGTAGCTGTGATTCTGTGGAGCAGGAGAGGAGAATGGCCTACATGCAGACTACGCTGAGCTGAGAGCAGTAATGGTGAGCTGCCTGCATCGGGACCTGGGCAGAAGCCAGGAGTGGCTGCGGGAGGAGAAGGAACCCAGGAGTTCGGAATTCAGCCACAGGAAAAGATAAGAACTGAGCAGTAAAGCAGGGGCACTGATTGTGTTTCCTTGCTGAATCCCACAGTTTGGGACCCAGGGGGAGGATGGACTTGTGACTATGGTGGGTGGGATGAAGTGCCTTGGATCCCCAGGGACCCTACCTTGTTGGTTTTGTTGCCCAGCCCCCTTTCTGTACTTGGAAGCTAGGGACGGAGCTTAGGGAGGGGAAGGACATCCCCCTCCCTCCAAGAGAACTTTATTTGGCCTCTTGTTTTGAATTGAAGTGGTAATACAACGTACTTGTGTTTGTTTAAGGCCCAGTGGCCACTTTGGTAACTTTAGTTCTGTGTCTTGAAAATATGACCTAAGAGATGTTTAGTGCTGATTCAAAAGTATGATCATATGACTATGATCTATGGGCATGAAAGATCTTGGGGCTGAATGTAATGGGAATGTAAATTTTTAAGATCTTCCCTGCCCCTAGGCTAAAGTGCACCTGGAGCCTGCGGTGGGAGGCTTGTTTTTCAGTAGATACTTTTTGATTGGCCAGTGGGTCAATAAGGTTGTTACATTCTCTGAGCCAGGAGAAGGCTATATAAGCCCTGATGTGTAGCTTTGTTTTGGGGCTCACTTTGAGAAGTGTTCTGTGATTTGATCTGGATTCTGGGAAGCCGTTGTCCAAAGCCCCCTGGCTTTGAACAACCCAGATGTTGAAACCCAGATGTTGATTGGGTATGGATGTAATGGTTGGACAGTTTGGAAATCTGTCTACTTGATCTATTTCTCTGACTTGATAATTCTGTCTGTGTATTCTGAAGTTCGGGGTGCTGACCTTTTTCCCCTGAACTAGGTAAATGATACATGTTTGACTGATTAAAGTAAGCTCATTAACCCATTTTGTGTTGCTTTTCTTTATCAAAGCAGATCCCAGAACCTGTGTGAGCAGCCACCCTAGGGACTCCGGTGCTTGCTGCTACAGTGTAAAAATAAAATAAAATAAAATAAATTGTCTCTGCCTAGAAACTTTTTTCACCCTCTCCTCTTGTGAGTTCTACTGTTCTCTAATTTTTCTTAAAATATTATCTAAAGGTGTTTGGAAGGGCTTTGGGGGAGCTCAGGTGAGTCCCTGTATTTTCTCTACCATCTTGACACTATTTTTTGTTTTTTTTAGATAGATTCAAACCCATGTATCTCCTAATTACAAACAAGATCAACATTCTTTGTACCACACTATTTTGTCCTTATCCCATTTCAAAGTATTGAATGAGGACAGAGACCATATATTAAAAAAAAGTTTTATTAATGCTTTTCTCCCATATATCACTTTCATTTCTACACCTCCATCAACAACAAAAGTAGTTTCGCAAAACAAACTAACCCAATGGTATGTCTTACAGAACATGCATTTGTAGTCCACTACTATAATACTGAGAAGAGATAACTTAATAAATAGGCAGAGAGATGAATAAGGGGCAAGATGGGGCTAGACAAAAAGATAGATGGAAAGAGAGAGAGAGAGAGAGAGAGAGAGAGAGAGAGAGAGAGAGAGAGAGAGAGAGAGAGAGAGAGAGAGAGAGAGAGAACAATTATCAAGCATTTAAGATAAGCCATTGTGCTAAGTGATAAACATTCAAATACAAGCAAGCTTAGTCCCTGAGCTTGAAGAAATTACATTCTAACGGGGGAAGACAATGTACATCAGAAAGCTGGAAAAAGGGCAGGGGAAGTATGCCTCCCAGAAAGGGAAGGTGGAGGCAAGAAGTAGCCCAGCCTCCTTCCAATACACCTCTTCATCCCTTCTAGGACATGGGACCACAAATTAATACAAATATATTTGTGGTCTTTCCTAAGAAAGGAGGGAGAACTGTCTAATCATCAGTCTCCTAAATCAAGATATATTATGGTTTTAAATTGGGTTTAGAAAACTTTGAATATTTTCTTCCTTTACATTATTTTAATTAGGAGAAAAAATCATTTATTAAACACTTATTAAACATGTATTAAGAGATAGCTGACCACAAAGTGGATACAACAATGGGTCTTGAGTTAGAAAATGTGGATTCAGATCTGACCTCAGACTCTAAGCTGTATGACCATGGACAAGGAATTTAACCTCTGTTTGACTTAATTTATTCAACTATAAGATGAGGATAATGATAGAATCTATCATGTAGGCTTATTGTAAGGATCAAGTGAAGTAATAATTTTAAAAGAACTTATCATAGTGCCTGGCACATAGTAGGTGCTATATAAATGATTAATCCCTTCCCTTTTCAGATACTTTATGTCAGACACAGAGCTATGTGTTGGGGACACAAAGAAAGAGAAAAAACACCATAAAAACAAACAAAAAAGCCAAAACATTACAGAAGCTAGTCACTGCCCTCAAATAGCTTACATTTGGATGGGGGAGAAAACATGCAAAATCTATATGCCAAAAAGACTTATATAGGATACTTTCAAGGTCACCTTAGAGTGAAGGCACCAGAATTAAGGTGGATGAAGTGAGATGTTGTGTAGAAACTGACATTTTAGCTGGGACCTGAAATATACCAGGAAGGTCAAGCTGTGGAAATAAGGAGGGAGAACACTATAAAAATGGAGTACAGCCAAATCGTATTTCTCTTGATTCCCCTTCATCTATATATCTGATCAAATATATCTTTGAGCACATGTATAATAGCTTATTTTTTATATCGTACAGTGCATAGCATAATAGATTGAAGGATTCTGATTTATGTGGTCCTCAGGTAGTAAGTCTGCTAAGTGGTACAGGAGATAAAAGAATTGCATCTGGAATTAGGAAGACCTGAGTTCAAATTCTCCCTCAGAGGTTTTCTGTTTATCCTGGACAAGTCACTTAACATTTCTTGGCCTCTGTTTCCTCATCTGTAAAATTGAGGTAATAATAGCATCTCACAGAAATATTAAAACAATACAATGAGATAACATTAAAAGCTTTGCAAATTTTCAACACTATATAAATGATAACAATTATTATTATTATTATTCTGAGTTGCATTTGCCCCTTCCTGCAAATAGTACTTAATAAATGCTTACCAAACTGAATTTGCATCACTTACTTTTTTCAAGTATTTACTTTTATTGGGTTTACAATTTTTTTTTTCTGTGCATCTTGTGCACAATAACTCTTGCATCTGTTTTTTTTTTTAGTTTTATCCCCAATTATCTAATGTCTTCTTTCCACCACTTCTCTCTCATCTTGCAATTTTCTTAACAATTTCCCATTATCCATGTTTTTTATTCTCTTTCACACTAAACAACTGCACATCACAACACATATCATCTTCACAGACCACAATTTTCCCTTCTCAAGGTATATCATTGGGTCCCTCTTTCCCTCCAAATCAAGTGGGGGAAAAATGAGAATTGTGTAGCGGGTTGTAATTTATTGATCTAGGATTTGGAAAATGGGGTATTTTACTAAAGAGTTGTTTAACCTTGAGCCCTTCCTTTCCATTTTCTGGATATTAATTTCTTACTCATAGCAGACAAGGCTAGAGCTAAGAAATAGTTGAATAATATGAAAAATTCATAATTTAATGTTCTAAATTCTAAACCCTTTCATCTGATGCCTCTGTGAAATTACTTTTTTTCATATGTTTTATGTTTGTTTATGTCACTTTCTTTCTGT
The DNA here is from genome assembly GCF_028583685.1 of Petaurus breviceps papuanus. NCBI lineage: Eukaryota > Metazoa > Chordata > Mammalia > Diprotodontia > Petauridae > Petaurus > Petaurus breviceps. Next base: position 22,614,003 of record NW_027185697.1, on the reverse strand, counting down.
ATAAGTTCATAGGATCATAGTTTAGATCTGGAAGGAGCCTTAGAAGACATTATGACCAACACCTTCATTTTACAGATGAGTACAGTGAGGCCCAGATAGATAAAACAACTTGTCAAGGATCTTTTTACAGCTAGCATTTATAGTGAGAATGGAACCTAGGTCTACATGACTCCAAGAACACTACTTTGGGGCTTTTTAGGTGGTATACTAGATAATACCCTGTACTCAGATTCATAATAACCTAGGTTCAAATTCGATCTCTGATAATTATTAGTTATATGACCCTAGGAAAATCACTACCAATCAGATTCAATTTCATCTTCTATAAAGTGGGAATAATATTCCTAAGGTTATTGTGGAGACCAAATGCATAAAGTATTTTGGAAACATTAAAATTGCTAAATAAATTATAATTATCATAATTATTATCATTGTAGCATTTTACTTCTCAAGTTCCTCCAAGAGTATGTGACTATATCCAAATATATAGGAACAATCTTGCTAGAAATAGCATGTAACTAGTGGAAGTTTATCTTCCATATCTGGAAATCTTGAGTTTGTATGAAGATAATAGAAGTGATTTTTATTAACGATCTTCTAGTCTAGATGACATCTAGGTTTCACTGAGCTTTGAGATTCTGGAATTTGGGGATTCTACACACATGTCCAGATATAAGCTTCTAGTTTTAAAGAAGATATAGAAATGAAGCAATAGTGCATGGGCTCCATCATCAGATCAAGCTTCCTGAGCACTGATTTTCTTTAGCTGGTCCTTGAAGAGTAGAAAGAATTTGTGAAGGCAGAAAAAAGGCAAGAAAAAAAACACATTCCAGGTGGGTTTATGAGTCAAGCTAATGAGCTTGGATCTAGAAAGAAAATGGGTTCCAAGATAAACTTTAATTCAAGACTTTCTAAAAAGACAGAATCAGGAAAGTAATTTTTAATTAAAAAAAAAGAAGAAATCCAGCAATAGCAAGGGAGACCTGGAGAATGAGATAAAAGTGTGAAATTAATTCCATGTAATTCAGGTATTGAAGATTCCAGCTCATTACCCTAATAAGGATTTTTTAAAAAGATTCAAGCAATTTATTCTCCTAGGTGGTGATGAGCCTTAAATAAGAAGATAAGGAAGAACATGGATTCCTAAAAACCTTATTTTTTTCACATCATTTGCATGAGAGAAACCTGAGTGACAAAGAGAGGAATACAGAATCCAAGATGGCACACATCATCATTTTCTCACAGGATGGAGGATTTTTGCTTATAAAATTGTTGTGCAAAGAACCTACAGGAGACTTTGTTGCTTTAATCAGTGTGAATGAAGCAAGCTAAATTCTATTCAGCTTTCAACAATAAGTGTAATACTATGAATAAGGCTAAAATTCTCATCCTGAATGAGACCAAATCAAGATATTGGATCAGAAAACAATTCACAATCAATGACTAGACATTTATTATGAGAAACATGAAACAAGGAGAGAAAAATATAATATTACTGCTAAGTGCTTTGGGTACCAGAAAGGTAGGTAGTAGATTGCCTCATAGGGAGAAAGATCTCTTTTTATGATCTCCACTTTCTACTATCATTATCTGAAAAAAACCAACAGCATTTACGCTAGGCCTCCAAAGTTATAGAGTACCTATTGTTAACAGCTGATCCTATGACTAACAGCCTATAGCCCCATTTCTATATTAGGTAATATTTCTGTAAAATAATAGATGCATTGGTTAGTTACAAGAGTTGTAAAAGTAGTTGTTTAAAGACTGAATAGAATGTGTAAAACTGTTTAAGATGCACAAAGATAACAGGATTCTGTTTGTGATTTGGCTTATTTAAACATCTACCTCCCTATGAAGAGGTAATTTGGGGTACTAAAGGAGGGAACAAGGTGCCCTTTGACCTGACTATTCACTTAATTATAAGAAATCAGAACATGTTGCTGCCTACATCTTTGCATATGCAGAATTTAGAAACACTGAAAGTTCAGTGGTTAAAATAAATCGGAATGAATTCAGATTGTGTGACCATTTAGTGTACTGCAGATATCCCAGAAATCCTTCGAAAGTTCTTTGAAGAATGAGGTGAAAACTACTTTACATGTGCACTGGTCATGGGAATTAGCTACTTTTAAATACGAGTAGAAATGAAATTTGCATCTAATAGTTCATAATGGGGACTTTACCACGACATTTTCATATGAGATAATGGAGAAAAACTATTCTCTCCTTTTTTTTTACTTCTACTGTAGGAAAAAAGGTAGATAACTGCAAGCCCAGTAAAATTATTGTTTGTAGCTATTACCTCTACCATGGAAAACCAGTGCCTTTATGTATTTATATGTGTCCTGTGGGTATACTGCTCTCAAACATGTGTCATAATTGTAATATAGTGTCTCAAGTGATTGTCAGCTGAACAGATTACCTATTGAGATTTTGATAAGCATTTTTGTTTTTATTATTTATTCATTAGTGATGTGGGTGTTATTTGTATGTCAATAAAATCTTGTCATTGTATACTTAAAATAAAGTATCACTTTATTTGAATGCAAAAAATCCTCCAGGTTCTGTACCAGCATCTCCTCTTTTTGTGGTCCCCAGACCTATTTTTCTTACGCAGAAGGTAAAGAAAGGCTGTCCTTGTTCTTGTAAAGAAAGGTTATAAACAATGGGATGAACAATGGGAAAGAGGAAACAAAACAAAACAAGAAAAAGAAAGAGAGCAGGTACTTTGCTTCAATCTGTATTCAAACTCTGTAGTTCTATCTCTGGATGTGGACATATATTTCCATCATGATTCTTTTGGGGTTGTCTTATTACCTTGCTTTGCTGAGAAGAGCTCAGTCTATCAAAGTTGGTCTTCACACATACATTGTGTCTGTAATCATGCACAAATTTCTCCTAGTTCTGCTCTTCTCACTCAACATCAATCAACATAAACCTCTCCTGGTCCATCTGCTCCTCATTTCTTGTAGGACAATATTATTCCATTACATTCATATACCACAACTTGTTCAGCCATTTCCCAATTGATAGGCATCCCCTTGATTTCCAATTCTTTGCCACCATAAAAAGAGCTGCTATAAATATTTTTGTACATAAAGGGCCTCTTCCCACTTCTATGATCTCTTTAGGATCCTAGAAGTGGTATTGCTGCGTCAAAGGGTATGCATTTATTTCTAGCCCTTTGGGCATAGTTCCAGATTGCTCTCCAGAATGGTTGAATCACTTCATAACTCCACCAACAATGCATTAGGTACCAATTTTTCCACATCCTCTACAGCATTTCTAATTTTCCTGTTTTGTTATCTTAGCCAATCTGGCAGGTGAGATGTGGTTCCTCAGAGATGTTTTGATTTACATTTCTCTAATCAATAGTGATTTATAGCATTTTTTCAGGTGCTTATGGATATCTCTAATTTCTTTCTCTGAAAACTGCCTGTTCATATCCTTTGACCATTTATTAATAGGAGAATGACTTGTATTCTTATAGATTTGACAAATCTCTGGACATTTTAGAAATGAGGCCTTTATCACAGACTCTGGTTATAAAGATTATTTCCCAATTTTCCACTCACCTATTAATCTTGGCTAATTGGCTTTATTTGTACAGAAACTTTTTGATTTAATGTAATCAAAATTATCCATTTTGCATTTCATAATGCTCTCTAATTCTTGTTTGGTCATAAAATTGTTCCTTCTCCATGTATCTGACAGGTAAACTTTCCTTGCTTTCCCAGATTGTTTATGGTACCAGCCTTTATACCTGGGTCCTGCATCCATTTAGATTTGCTTTTGGTATATGGTATTAGATAATGATCTATGCCCAGTTTCTGCCATACTATATTCCAGTTTTCCAGCAGTTTTTGTTAAATAGTGCATTCTTATCCCAACAGTTGGGGTCTTTAGGTTTATCAAACAGTAGATTACTATAGTCATTGGCTCCTGAGTCTTATCTATCCAGTCTATTCCATTAATCCATTATATTCCTCAGCCAGTACCATGGAGTTTTGATGACTGCTGCTTTATAATACAGATTAAAATCTGGTGAGCTAGTCCGCCTTCCCTAGCATTTATTTTCATTAATTCCCTTGATATTCTGGACTTTTGTTCTTCCAAATGAATTTTGTTCTATTTTTTGCAGCTCTACAAAGACATTTTTTGGTAGATTGATTCGTATGGCAACAAATATGTAATTTAAGAAAGGTAAAAGTGTCATTTTTATTATATTAGCTATACCCAGCCATGAGCAACTGATCTTTTTTTCAATTAATTAGATCTGACTTTATTTGTGTGAAAAATGTTTTGTGATTGTGTTCTTATAGGTCTTGGGTTTGTTTTGGCAAGTAGATTCCCAAATATTTGATAATGTCTATAGTAAGTGGGATTTTTCTCTTTCTATCTCTTGCTGTTTGATATCACTAAAAATACATAGAAATGGCAAGGATTTATGTGGATTTCTTTTATATCCTGCAACTTTGCCAAATTTATTTATTATAACAAGTAGTTTTTTACTTGATTCTCTAGGATTCTCTATGTATTTGATCATATCATCTGCAAAGAGTGATAGTTTAGTCTCTTCTTTGCCTAATTTGATTTCTGCAATTTCTTTTTCTTCTCTTATTTCAACTGCTAATATTTTTAATACCAAATTGAATAAGAGGGGTGACAGTGGACATCCTTGTTTCACTTATCTTGTTAGGAATGCTTGTAGTCTGATTCTCTTTTTGTAGCTTTATTTAGTCAAGGAATTTTTTACTCCCCCACTACCATTCCTACCTGTAGTCTACTTTGGTTTTTCCTTCTCATGTGACCACATCATTCCCTGAAGCATGCAATTCCCTAAAAGGCTTGAGAAATAACTTAGCCTCCTTATCAGAGTAAGTGAGTATGTGTATATCCAAAATGACTGTCTCATATCTACTCAGTTGTGATTTTCCCACTTCTACTTCCCTCTTTAAATATGATGCAGGGTATGAACTAGCCATGAATATCTTCAAAGGAGAGGGTAAGGGGGAGCTTAGCATGTAGACACAAGACTGTACTTCTATTCACATACCCTATACGTTTCCAAGTTTTGGTTTCCTCTCATACTTATCCCATATACTCAAATATATTTTATATATCAGGTTCTCTTGATTTCGGGAACAGCATGCTATCCTTTGCATCACTTAGCTGCTCCCAAAAGTGTATTTTTGTTTTAGGGGAAGGCACTAACAGCTGTTGGGGATATCAGTGGCTTCATGTAGATGATGTTGCTTAAAGAGAGTTTTGAGGAGAAACAAGGAATTCTAAGAAATGTGGATGAAGGGAAAGAACATTTTAGACAAAGAGAAAAAAGCAAGGAAAATTTGTGGAGATGGAAGATGGAGTATTTCCAAAAAAAAAACAAAACAGAAAGATGGCCAATTTAGGCTGAAGCAGACAGTGTGGGATGGGAACTAATACTCTCTTGAATATCTGACCATTTATAATCAGGCAAACTGACAATATAATCTTACTTGGAATTTGAAATAACATGAAAATAAATTTATTTTTAAAGGGCCAAAATAATTACCTATAATTTTTTGAGTAAAAATTGACACAATGTCCAGAAGTTACTTTCTATACATTTTGTATCTCCTTACATACATATATGTAACTTTATTTATCTGTGTACAGGCTGAGCGCAGGCACTCTATTTTATGGTTTTGCAGTTCAACTTTTAGCACGGTATTTGGCAAATAGTGTACATCTTATAAATATTTGAATTGATTAGCTTGAGACATTTATTGTCTTCAGCTTGAAAATAACTCCAAAAATATATTTTGATTTATTTTCCAATCAATCTCTTTTTTTTTGTTTTTCTAGGTATATGTATATGTACATGTCTGGATGTGTATACACACAAATATATATGCATTTATCTACATATATCTACACACATATATGTATTTACACACATATGTGTGTGTTTGAGTGAGTGTGTGTGTTTTCAAAACTTGATTGTTCTCATCTACCGATCACTGATATTCCAGCCAATTTGTTCCTCCTATTGCTGGGGTCAATGTTAAGACATTTAATTAGAAATTATAGAGTGAACTTAGAGAGTCACCAGTGAGCTAGGCCAACAGAGGTTACAAAATTAATTTTTGAGAAGAGTCAGAAAAGTTGGTTAGGCAAACAGTGCCAAGTTTGGCAAGATAAAAGCAGAAATTGGGCAAAAGCTTATTCAATTGGTTTGCTTTAGCTAAGTAAGTGTAGAGTTTAGTAATGCACTATTGGCAGATGTGTCAAATACTTCAACTCTCCTGGGAAGCAATTTGAAGTTGTATTAAAAAGGGCAATTAAACTATTCATACTTTTATACCAATGGGCCAAGGAGGTTATCATCTCTTCCTAGGAGGTCAAGGATAGAGGAAAGATCCCATATTTACCAAAATGTCTGAAGCACCATATTTTATAGAAATAAAGAGCTGGAAATCCAATGAGTTCCTTGATTAGAGGAAGAGCTGAACAAATCATGGAATATAAATTCATTAGAATATTATTACAGCCTAAAATCAAGAGCAAACATTTGTTAAGCTTTTATGATGCTAGGTTAAATGCCAAGAGGTTACATAGAAAAATGTGAAATTGTGATTGTCATTATGGAGTTTACAATCAAATCTCTATGTACATACACATGTGTATATGCATATATTCTCATATGTATGTACACTCATATTAAAGTATATACACAGATGGCATTTGCATATAAAATATATGTGTAGAAATATATATGCATATATATACACATGTTTTTGTGTATGGTTATGTACGTATATATTTACTATAGAGAAACAAAGCAAATGGGAAGACATCTTTGAACTGATAAAAAGGGAAGTTAGCAGAAGCAACAGGAAAACCTTTGTTAATAATATTTTATTTTCCACCAATTACATGTAAAAACATTTTTTAACCTTTAAAAACATTTAAAATGTAAAAAAAAAATAAAAATGGGTTCCAATTTTCTCACTCTCTTCCTCGCCTTCTCCCTTCCTAAGATGGTAAATAATTTGGTGTAGACTATATATGAGTACTAATGCACAAAAATATTTCCATATTAGTCATGTAATGAAAAAAAAAACAGAAGAAAAAACATGAAAATAAAATAAAGTGAAAATAGTATGCTTTGATCTGCATTCGCACTCCATCAGTTCTTTCTCTGCGGGCAGAAAACATTTTTCATCATGGGTCCTTTGAAACTTTCTTGATTTGAATAACTAAGTCATTCACAGTTGATCATCATACAGTATTACTCTGAGCACAATGTTCTCCTGGTTCTGCTCACTTCACTTTGTATCACTTCATGTAAGTCTTTCTAGGTTTTTTTATTTCTGCAATCACTCTGCCCGTCATTTTGTATAATACAAGAGTATTGCTTCACAACCCTATACCAGAACTTGTTCAACCATTCAAACATTGATGGGGATCCTTTCAATTTCCAATTCTTTGTCACCACAAAAAGAGCTGCTACATATACATATCCACACAAGTTTATGCACATACACAAATAGGTCCTTTTTCCCCTTTCATAATTTGGGATACAGACCTAGTAGTGGTGACATTTCTGGATTAAAGGGTATGTATACAGTTTAATTGCTCTTTGGATATAGTTCCATATTGCTTCCAAGAGGAAAATCTAATATACACATATACACATGCATGAATATATATACTTATAAGTATGCATAGACTGTGCACACCTGCAAATGTATTCATACAAACATATGTGCACCTAAAAAACGCATGTATATATGTATATATACATACAGATACATACATATCTGTTCGGGTATATACATCTGTGTGCATATGTGCATGTGAGTATCTATATATCTCTATCTATCTATGTATAATTTAAATAGAAACAGTAAAAGATACCCCAACTATCCACCATGATTTAAACACATTTCTGGTAAATTACACGACCTTGTTCTTAATGGACACATGATCCACTTTAGGTTCCAATTGTGGCATATGCTGACACATGTGTTTGTTTTGTTTATTCATCTTGCTTTGTTGTAAGATAGTGTTTTAACGTTTGGGAAAAAGAAATCTTTGGGATAGAACAAAAAAACAGATAAAAGACAATCAATAAAATATTAATTTGATTTAAATTTTTAATTGTGCTTTTGAATCATCTTTAGATAGTATTGCTTATTATTCTCTAGATGGGATTTAAATGTATACATTGAAATGTGGGAAATCTCATACTCACTCTTTAGATAATACACAGGCAGCCCACTGAGGTGAGAGTCTGAGGAAGTCCCAGCCTCTCTAGTAATCTCAGAAAGGGGAAGACTTTCCATCCCTTAGTGCCCATCTCTCTATAGGTCAATGTTGACTTCTTACCTAATGGGGATAGGGGGTGTATTTGTACATTTACCTAATTATAGATTTGCTCTGAGACCCCATAAACTAGGAAACCCCACATCCTCTTTTAGATAGCTATACTTTAGTGGGCCCTAGTAATGTAAATTTGGATTAATGAAGTCAATTCTCCATTCTAGGAAACATTTTTCGTTACCTTATGAAATTTTATTATAATTGGAACAATAAAAAAACATATAAAACAATAATGAAAAATACAAGAGAAAAATAAAATAAAGAATGGTGAAATATTTGCTAAGTAACAACAAAGTCACTATTCTTTTGTGTCTCAGTATCTAAGCCAATTAATGGACTGCTCAGAACCCAGAAGTTCTGCTAACTGTAGTTTTACTTTGCTTAGTTAACCTGACTGCTCCTCCTGTCGTCAGGGCAGGAAGATGCACTTGAACTATATTCCACAGATTTCTGGTTCTGGGCCTTAGGGTATGGAAGCTATAATGAGGATTTGAGAAGCTTTTGGGGAAATGAACCCCTGCTACCTGGTGCTATTTTTGGTATTGAATGTCTTCTGTTTGGAGAGAACCCTTGACTCAAGAATACTATCCCCGACATTGCCTCAACATGATTCCTGAACTTAATTGAGGAAACTTTCTGTTATAATTGTCCTGTTCATTTTATCCATTCCTTTTCTTGACATCTTGCTAGTATTTTGACCCTACTTCCCTGGACATTTTTAAGAAATAAATAGGGCAATATGGGTGCTTGAAAATAAAGAATGATTGCTAGTGGTTTTTAGTATATAGGAAAGGCTAACCCCAGAGATATAAGCAAATAGGCTTTCCTGACCCCAGGAGCTGATGAGGAGGCACAGAAAGGTGGTTCTTGAAAAAAGGAGTTATCTTAAGGATAAGCATTTCATTTAATTAAATAAAACAAATATGTTATCAGTGCAGAGTAGATAGTATGGACTCAGTGGGAACCTTGATATTTCTCTAAAATGACCCTATTTTTTTTGTACTACCTTTAGAGACCTCTTTCCTCTGAGACCAGTTTGTCAACAACAGTCTTCCCCTGCAAAGAAGATGATTTCAAATTCCTGTGATGGTTACTAGTGCTTCTGGGCAAATTGTTCGATATCCATGAACCTTAATTTCCTCTTCTAACAATTAGGTACAATGCCATTTGCACTCCCTAGTCTCCAGGGACAGATGCTATGAGGAGCCAGTGTTGAGAAATGAGTGCAACATGGTCAAATATTTGACTTTCAAAGGAAGTCAAAGGGACATAAAGTACTTATTTGCTGACTTGGGAGTTTCTTGATGGCTATGGAGAAGAGAATTGTCTGAACTTACTGAGCTCTGTAAAAGTTAAGAGCTTTTTCAATGGTCCCATAAGCCACTAGCAATTGTGTGAAAATGAGGCTCAATTTTTCCGGGGAAAATGGAATTCATTGATCATCAAGTCTGGAAGAGCTTGGTAACTTGCCTGTGATATTTATTGCATCATTAGGTCTAGCAACATTTAACTGGTGATATTCAATCAGTCTATTTAAACACGACCTTTTATTTCTTCCAGGCTTTGCTTTGTCTGAGAGGCTGTTTATGGTGATATTATTTAAATGTGTTATCTGAAAGGGTGCTCTGTAGCAGCTTAAAAGTTTCTCCAATGCTCACTAGAGAAACAGAACCTTCAATTAACACTTTGTGAGATGGGACCAATATAATACCTTTCTAAGATTGCCTGGAACCCACAGTAGGGCTGTAAGTGTGATGAAATAGGGGATATTTTTTTTTCCCTCAAATGCCCCTCAATTCAAGTGCATTACATAGGAAGATACTTAGTCACTTCCTTCTTCTCTATTCTTCACATCTACTCTGGCCCCAACACAAAATATATAATGAGTATGAGGAACAAATGCACACCAAATGCTTATTGGGACCAAACACCAGTCATCCCATGGTGGCTATGTTTCTGCTCCAGGTCACACACATTTAGTGCCAAGCCTAAGATTTGGACCCAAACCTCTTGAGTGGTAACTTTTCTTCCACAATGTGCTTTGTTTATTCCAAAATTAGAACCCATCTATCAAAATTACAACCTTAGGACATAATGTGTTTCATCTATGATTTCTGCACATGACCCTGTTACATAAGGGCAACATGCTTACAATGTGTAGAGCAACGAACTTGGAATGAGTCTAGATTCCAAACACTATTTAACTATGTTTTAGAGCTGTGTATTCTTTGGCAAATCACTTTATCTCATTTAATTTGATTGCTCATCCATACAAGGCATAGTGTAAAGACCATTTATAAATGGAGAAAATTGACTATTCAATGCTCCATACCTGTGTGACGAATGTTGTACTGAGCTTGATAGAAAAGAATTCCTAGTCTTCTCAAAAAATACAATAAATACCAAATTCACTCCAGGTCCCTGAAGAGAGAGAAAAATTCTGGGATACAGCCAGTATGTAGAATAGCCAACAATTTGAACTTATATACTCATCTCTACCTTACATTGGAGTAATTTCCTTTTTGGGCAAGATCTGATATTATCACTCCTGGTCATCTCTCATACTGGGAGAGCTCTTTCATTCTATGCTTGTCTAATATAGGCAAATCTGGGTACCTACTCTGATTTCTGTTAACTATTAGCTTAGTAAAATGGGTCAATTTGCTATTTGGTATGTTGTGTACTTATTATAGAATGTGCATTGCTCAGAAGGGATTGAATTCTTGAATGTAAAGTTAAGGGTAATCCTTCTCTGTTAAAGGAAAACAATGAAAAATTCTGCTTAAAAATAAATTTTGTTTCCCCTAAAATAATAACTTTGCCGTTAGATTTAGGGTAGATAGAGATAATTTTAGTTCAGTTCCATTTCTCTGAAGAGAGGAGTGTCCTTTCTCTGGGTAGCAATATCTTCCTTTCCCTATTGGCAGACATCAAAGACTTCCTTTGGAGAAGGTTCAGTGGAGGAAACAAAAGATTTTTCTTCGTTACTCCCTATGCATCAAATCAAGAAGGACCTATGTGGACACAAAATCTATATGGGTGCCATACAGTATCATACCACCCAAATTCTACAATTAAAATAAAGATAAGGATCCAACCTGTGAAATTATTGGTAGAAAGAATTCCCTCTATTAGTATAGCTTGGCACCTTCCCTTTAAAGAGTAATATAGAGAAATCCTTAGATAACTGAGAAGTGCCTAATCTTATGTCTCACATGCAATAAATATCAAAGGTGAGACTTGAAACCAAGTCTTCCTGGATCTAATGTCAACTTCAGTTCACAATGCTACCACATGCAAAATAAGGATAATATCATTTCCTACATTTGCTTGTTGTGAAGCCCAAATAGGAACATTTCTTTAGAGCACTTTGCAAATTTAAACATGTAGAGTCAGAGTCAAGATGGGATAGTAAAGTCAGGGACTTGCCTGAACTTTTCCCTAAACCCTTCCAAATACCTTTAAATATTGACTCTAAATATTTTTAAAGCAGCAGAAGCCACAAAAGATAGAATGAAACCATTTTCCAACCCAAGACAACTTAGAAGGTTGGCAAGAAAGGTCTGTTGCACCAGCGTAGAAGAGTAGCACAGTCCAGCCCAGGCCACACCAGTTTCAACTGGCCCCCAGTAAACCCAGAGCAAGCCTCAGGAGACTGAGTCAGTGATAGCAGCAGTGGTATCCAGACCTCTAAGCCCACATATAGTAAGGGGATCAGACAACGAGGCAGAAGATTTACCGGACCCCCTTTGCTGGCACCAGGACTCTGTCGGAAGTCTTGGGTCTTATTCCCAGTGTGAGGAGGAGAACTAGAATTGTAGAACTTATGGCTGCAGAGGAGTAGGGAACCTGGTCACAGTTCCAAGGTTGAAAAGTGTTTGTGGTGATTTGAAAAGCAATGCAAAATACAGGAGAGTAGTAAACAAGCCTCTCCCTAGATCATACCACTTGGGAAGAAGCAAACAACTTACAGGTCCCCAGAATTACCTCTGAAAACAGCTGCACAAGACCCTTTAAGTTTGGAATTGTGTGCCCTCCACACTGGAAGCAAAACCCCATTTTATTTTATTTTATTTTATTTTTTTAGAAGGTAACATGTCTACTTTATTTATGCCTGCAAAAAGGTAGACGTCACAGCACACACCCCTCAGGAGTGGAGTGCCCGCCATTTGTCCAAGGGGCCCCGGCTGGGGTTGTACTTAACTCCACAGCCATCAGGAATGAGTAGCTTCTCAGTTATCATATCCTCAAACTCATCAGCATTGAATTTGGTGAAACCCCATTTCTTGGGGATGTGGATCTTCTGGCGGCCAGGGAACTTGAACTTGGCTCGACGCAAAGCTTCAATCATATGTTCTTTATTCTGGACCTTGGTTCGAATCGACATAATAACTTGGCCAATGTGCACACAGGCTACAGTGCCCTGGGGCTTCCCAAAGGCTCCCTGCATGCCAGTCTGGAGCCTATCAGCCCCAGCACATGACAACATCTTATTGATGCAGATGACATGAAAAGGATGTAGCCGCACACGAATATGAAAGCCATCCTTGCCACAACTCTTCACCATATACTTGTTGGCACAGATCCGAGCGGCCTCTAAGTCTTCAGATGACAGCTGTTCATATTCATCTGACACCATGTGGCCACACAATGGAAATTCATCCACTTTCGCTTTCTTTCTACCAAGGTCAAAGATTCTTATCTTGGCATCAGGAACTCCCCTGCAGAAACGGGACTTCGGATATGGCTTATTTTTACAGTACCTATAACAGCGGGCAGGATGACGGCCCATGGTGCCAGCGCCAGCAAGGACTGTATCTTGCCGCAGGGAAAGGCACAAAACCCCATTTTAGTTTAGAGTTAAAAGTCAAGAAATAGGCTAGAAAATGAGCAAACCAATACCAAAACAACAAAAACAAAACCTAAATCTCTAAACATAGAAAGTTACTATGGCTACCAAGAAGATCAAAATACACACTCAGAAGAAGATAACAAAGTCAAAATTCCTAAATTTAAATCTAAACCTAAAAGAAAAACAATAATTGTTCTAAGGTCATGGAAGAGTTCAAAAACAATTTTTAAAACCAAGTAAGGAGGTAGAGGAAAAATTGGGAAGTAATAATTTGGTAAAGGAGGCACAAAAAATACTGAAGAAAATAACACTTTACAAAACAGAATAGAGGTGGAGCCAAGATGGCAGAGTACAAGCAGGAAATTCAGTGAGCTCCCCTCAAAACCACCTCTATTACCTATAAAATATGACTCTAAACAAAGTTTAGAGATACTGAACCCACAAAGTGACAGAGAGAAACAATCTTCCACTGAAGGCAGCCTGGCAAGCTGACAAGAAGGGTCTATTGCAATGTTCTGAGAGCCAAGGGCTTTCCCAGGGAGCCACATGGTTCTGGCCCCAGGGTGACCCTGACCAGTGGTGGCCAGAGAAGACATTAGAAGAATGAATAACCAGCAGCAATTGTGGTTTCCAGACACCCATTAATGCCACAAAGAAAGTAGAAGGTCAGTGGAGAACTTTGTTGAAACCAGGTGACCAGAGAGAATGACTGAATGATTGAGTTACTAAATGATTGTACTTTGTTGAAAACAATGTGTCCATTTTAGTGATGTTGTTGAGTTGTAACATTGTGAATGCTGTACTTTGATTTTCTGTGAATGTTTTGCTCTTATTTGTTATTGATTAAATAGAGATGTCACTATACTGTGTAATCAGAAACTTGAAAAGCTGTTCACAACCAGCAGTCCTCTGGAAAGCTGCGTATTCTTGGCTTTACAGAAGGGGGATCCAGTAGGATCACTATTTTGGTGGGGGGAGGGGATAGAGGAGGAGTAAATATGTAACTCAAAATATTGTGGGAATGAATGTTGAAAACTAAAAGTAAACATTTTTTAAAAGAAAAAAGCCAAAAAAAAACCAATAAATATTACACCTAAAAACAAAAGAAAACAACAAAAAAAAAAAACAGAATAGGCCAAATCATAAATGTGGCACAAAAAATCCAGTGAAGAGAAAAGTTACTTGAAAAGCAAATGGCCAAATGGAAAAATATATATATATATATATATACAAAAATTCACAAAGAGATGTCCTTGCAACATAGAATTGACCAAATGGAAAAGGTTGTACAAAAACTTATTGAAGAAAACAATTGTTTAAAAATTAGAATGTAGTGAGTGGAATGTAATAGGTTTATGAGACATCAAGCAATAATAAAACAGTCGGTAAAATAAAAAAAAAAAAACTAGAAGAAAATGTTAAATATCTCTAGGAAAACAAATGACTTGAAAATTGATGCAGGAGAGATAATTTAAGAATTAGCGGCCTACCTGGAAGTCATGGTTTAAAAAAAAGAGATTCTAGATATCATCATTTAAAAAAATTATAAAGGAAAACTACCCTTGTATTCTAGAACCAGAGGGTAAAAGAGAAATCAAAAGAATCTACCAATTTCCTCCAGAAAAAGATCTGAAAATGAAAACTCCCTGGAATATTATAACTAAATTCAGAACTCCCAGATTAATGAAAAATTACTACAAACAGCCCAAAAGAAACAATTCAAATTTCATGGAACCACACTCAGTATAACACAAGTTTTAGCAACTTCTACACTAAAGAATTGGAGGCCTTAGAAAATGATATTCTGGAGGGCAAAAGAGCTAGAACTGCAACCAAGACCCACCCACCCATCAATACTGAGTATGATTCTTCAGAGGGGAAATGAGCATTCAATGACATAGATGACTTTCAAACATTCCTGATAAAAGTAGCAGAGGTGAATAGAAAATTTAACTTCCAAAAAAAAGATGCAAAAAACCCAAACAAACCAGAAAATGGCAAACAGGAAAGAGAAATCATAAGAGATTTGATGAGAATAAAATGTTTACATTCCTACATAAAAGAATGATACTTGTAACTCCTAAGAAATTTCTCATTATTATAACTGTTTGAAGGAGTATACATAGACAGAAACCAGAGTTGAGAGTTGAATGTGATGCTATGATTATCTTTAAAAAAATAAGTAATGAGAAAGACTGCACTGGGAATAGGGGAAGGGGAGAAGTAGAATGGGATAATGATTTGACATAAAAGAGGCCTGAAAGAGATTTTACAATGTAGGGGTAAAGTGAGGGAAGCAGAGAGTGGAGCACATGAACCTTACTGTCATTGGTATTGGCTCAAAGAGGGAATAATATACGCAATCAGTTGGATGGAGAAATCTATCTTACCTTACAGGACAGTAGGAAGGGAAGGGGTAAGAGAAGGGTGTGTGTGTGTGTGTGTGTGTGTGTGTGTGTGTGTGTGTGTGTGT
>NW_027185697.1:22561340-22598301 GCF_028583685.1 Petaurus breviceps papuanus | reverse complement strand
TGTGTGTGTGTTTGTGAAAGGAGGGCAATTCTGGAGAGGTAAACGTCAGAAGCAAGACACTTTGAGGAGAGACGGTAAAAGGAGAGGGAGAGTAGAATAAACAGGGGTGAAATACGAGGGAGGAAAATAAGTAGTTGGTAATCTTTACAATGAAGATACAAACTACAGTGACTTTTTCTGATAAAGATTTCAATTTACAAACATACAGACAACTGAGTAAAATTTATAGAAATAAGAGCCATCCCTAAATTGATAAATCATCTAAGGTTATGAACAGGCAGTTTTTGGATGAAGTAATCGAGGCTATCAATAGTAATATGAAAATGCTTTAAATCACTATTGATGAGAGGAATGAAAATTAAAATAACTGAGCTACTATCTCACATCTGTCACATTGGCGGATAAGATAGAACAGGAAAATAACAAGTGTTGGAAGGGATGTGGGAAAATTAAAACACTGATCTACTATTGGTGAATTTGTATACTGGTTCAACTGTTCTGGAGAGTGATTTGGAACTACCGTGTTTCCCCGATAATAAGACCTATCCCGAAAATAAGCCCTCCCCTTACTGTGTAAGATTCCTCTAAAATAAGCCCTCCCCCAAAAAATAAGCCCTATTGAGATTGCTACTGTAGCGAAGGTGATCCCCTGCGCTACACGCTACATTACGGTACCCTCTGTATGCACCGTTCCCCCCCCCACCCCAGGTGAAACACATGCCGCTCTCCGAGCTGCATCCAATCAGAGCTGCAGCAGTGAGTGAGTCATCCTGTTCTTCCCCGGTGATTTGCTTGCTGGCACCATTGAGAGCAGTGCCGCGGAGGAGAGCTGAGGCAGGATAACATAAGCCCTCCCCTGAAAATAAGCCCTCTGGTGTTTTTCTTTCCAAAAAAATTAATAAGACAGTGTCTTATTATCGGGGAAACACGGTATGTCCAAAGACCTATTAAAACATGCATACCCTTTGACAAAGCAATATCAGTACTAGGTCTGTATACCAAAGAGATTTAAGGAAAAAGGATAAAGATTTATGTATATAAAACATAATTATAACAGTACTTTTAGTGGTGGCAAAGAATTGGAGGTTGAGGGGGTGTTCGTAAATTTGGGAAAGACTAAAGAGTTGTTTTTATATTATTGTGCTGCAATACTATTGTGCTCCACAAAGAAGTGGGCTGGATTTTTTTTCAGAAAACAACAATAACAACAACAACATGTAAAGACTTACATGAATTGATGGGAAGTGAAATGAGCAGAACCAGGAAAGCATTATAAAAAGTAACAGCAATATCGTATGGTGATCTACTATGAGCAACTTATCTATTTTCTGATGATTCTGTAGAACTTAGGATGAAAGGTGCTATCCATCTTCAGAGAAACAACTGGTAGAGCCTCAATGCAGATGAAAGATACCTTTTCTTTATTTTTTTGTCCATTTTCTTTCACAGAATGACTTATATGGAAATGTGTTTTGAATGACTACACATTTATAAACTATATCAAATTGTTTGCCTTCTCAATGAAGGCGAGAGGGGAGGGAGGGAGAGAATTAGGAACTCAAAATCTAAAATAAATGCTAAAATTGTTTTTACATATAATTGGGAAAAATAATATATTAAATACAAAAAAAGAAGAAAAAGACCAAGATTAGGAGGGAGGTGGGAAATTGGGAAAGAATCTTTACAACCTATGTCTCTGACAAAGGACTCATCTCTAAAATATACAGAGAGCTGAGTCAAATTTATAAGAATACAAGTCATTCCCCAATTGATAAATGGTCAAAGGATATGAACAGGCAGTTTTCAGAGAAAGAAATTAAAGCTATCTATAAGCACATGAAGAAATGCTCTAATTCACTATTGATTAGAGAAATGCAAATCAAAACATCTCTGAGGTACCACATCTCACCAGTTAGATTGGCTAAGATGACAAAACAGGAAAATGACAAATGCTAGAGAGGATGTGGGCAAACTGGAACACTAATGCATTGTTGGTGGATTTGTGAACTGATCCAGCCTTTCTGGAACGCAATCTGGAACTATGCCCAAAGGGCTATAAATACTTTCATACCCTTTGATCCAGCAATACCACTCCTAGGGTTATATCCCAAAGAGATCACAGAAATGGGAGAAAGACACATATGTACAAAAATGTTTATAGCAGCTCTTTTTGTTGTGGCAAAGAATTAGAAATTAAGGGGGTGTCCATCAAGTGGGGAATGGCTGAACAAGTTGTCGTATATGCATGTTATGGAATATTATTGCGCTATAAGAAACGGGGAGCAGGCGGTCTTCATATTTACCTGGAGAGGATTAAAAGAACTGATGCTGAGTGAGAAGAGTAGAACCAGGAGGAATTTGTACACAATTACAGACACAACGTATGTGTGATGACCAACTTTGATAGACTGGACTCTTCTCAACAATGCAGGGATATAAGTCAATCCCAAAAGACGCATGATGGAGAGAAAAAACGTGCATCCAGAGAAAGAACTAGAAAGAACTAAATTTATATCCAGGTGGAAGCAAAATACCTGATCTTTTTCATTCTCTTATTTGATTTTATGTCCTCTTTACCATTTTTCATTCCAGCTGGTACAATCCATCCTTATAACCTGACCATTGTATAATGTGAAAGTATTTACAGATCCTATACTTGATTATAAGATGCCATGGGGGGGAGGGGAGGGGAAGGAGGGGGACAAAATGTGAAATTCAAGGAATTGTGGAATTGAATCCTGTAAACTAAAAGGAAACAAACAAATTAATAAACTAAAAATTGAATTTAAAAAAAAGAAAAAGAATATGTGTATGTGTATCAATATTACCTTAAAAGCGGAGTCGTGTTAATGTATTTTCTCGTTGTATTGATTGAAGAAAAAGCCCACCCAATTTAGGGAATCCTTTGTAAAGAGCTGCCATTACCCTTATTATGTATAATTTCTTGAGTTGGCTTCTGTTCCTACAACCCTAGGTAGTGGAAGTTCTGGACAGTCCATTCTTTTCTCCCCATGGGAGCTCAGAGTTATCGTTGAACTCTTCCCCCTATGAGGAGAGAGGCAAATGAAAGCTCTGAGTCCATGCCTCTTTGATGAGGTATATTTTCTGCCTGGCAGTGACTCTCCACTGTACTGTGTGTGTGATGGTGGTAAAAGGCCATTCAAACACTACAAGAAGAGTTACAGATAATTGGATTGTAGATATTCTTGTTAAACTGGACGTGGGCTGTGCTTTATTATGGTCTTTTAACCAGTTTCCAGATTCTTTCCCATTGTTGGAGGTTGTGACTCAGTCCAGGGCACCTGACCTGCTTTTATTGCAGACTATTGTGAACAGTTCAAGTGAAACACACAGAGGATGTCTTTTTTTTTTTGGTGAACAAAATACATTCTCAATCTCTTGTCAGCCAGATTCTTTAGGCTTTGGACAGTCCACAGCCTGAAAAGCCATAAAATAAGTTTACATCTTGATGACATAGTAGAGATCATCAATTACTACTCTCAATTTATACAAGAAGAAATTGAAGCCCAGAGAGGTAAATTACTTTGATAAATGCTACCTAACTGATAATTTGTAGAGCTAATATTTGAATTCAAATCTTCTGATAACAAATCTCAACCGGTTAAAGTCTATTAAAGTCTCATATGTGTGATCAAGCTATTTATATGATAAAGATGAATTTTGCCTCTAAAATATACTCAAATATATTGAACCAATATTTACTACACCTTCTATTTGCAAAGCACAATGCTAGGTAAGGGGAAAGAGATACCTGCTCTCAAGGAGCCTATATTCTCCTGAAATACACAATTCTTCGACAGATATCTAAGATCTTCCGTAATGTAGCTAAAATCCACTTTTCGATACTTGTTGTACAGTCTTTCTCTCAAATTATCTTAATTCCCAGCTATCTCTTTTGTCCATAAGCACATTTTGCCCTCCAGCCCTAGATTGTAAACAGAATCTTCACATGTGGAAATTATATTATTCCTTCAAATTCTGGCTTTTGCTACTAGTTTCTCCATAAAGCAGAAGAAGCAAATGGATTACAAAGCGGGAAGGCATGAATTCCTCTCCTAAACTACCCAAGAGTGAAGACCTAAAGAAGCAATTTATTTACATCTTTCTCTTATCTCTTGATACTTACTCTCAGACTTATGTATTATTATCTTAGCCCTCCATTCCATTATTGACTCCTTCATAGGACCATAGAGTCAGAGTTGGAAGCCTGTCAATTCCAATCTCTTCATTTTTTAGCTAAAGAAACTGAGTCCCAGAAAGATTAAATGAGCTATCAAGGTCACACAGAAAGTGAAGCCCCAAAGTTTCACTTGAAGGCAATTCATCCTGACTAAAATTTTACTGTTCTGTCAAATATGGTGTACTACCTTGAGAATAGGAAAAAAAAAATCTTTTCATAGCTTATTTCTTGGCTAAGAACACAATATTTTTTGTGTTTTCAGTAGAATATATTTTTTACAATAAATCAAATAATATTGGACAGAATAAACATCTTGCTTTGCTGTCTCACTACAATTTTGTACAATCAAATTTCATTGAAAGTAGCGGCTGCTGTTGTTTTGTTTTGTTTTTTTCTTTTTTATGGCCCACCTACAACATCACTGCTCATCTTCACTAGATGAGTAACACATGCTTGATGTTTGAGTGGAATTGAATTAAGGCAAGGTGGGTTTTGGCTTGGTTTTGACTTTGTCTGCCTAGTATGAATTCCCAAATGTCTTGTCTTTCAATGCCTGTCTTCTTTTTGTCAATTGATGATTTGACCAACTTTGCTAAACAGTTCTATATTGAATTTGGTCTTCTACATATTTCCTGACTCTGGAATGCCAGCATAGCTTTGGCTTGCTCTTTTGTCCTGTTGTGTATATGTGCTGGTTTGGAAAATAATTGCCTTACCAAAATGTCCTGAGAGTTCTTGGAGAATTATGTTGTCCTCTATAAGGATATTTTACTCTATGTCAGTAGGCACCAGTAATAGGTGAGACTCAGGCTTCTGTTTGAGCATTTCTGGTAAAGAAAAACTCTTTCCTCATGACAAAGTCCCTTTCACTTTTGGCCAGCTGTAGTCATTAGAGGAAAAAAAAACATTCTTTTACTAAACAAAATTCTTCCTTTCTATACTTTCCATGTCTTTATATTTTCTTTATAATTGTGCATACATGTAGACATGCACATACACACAAACACATACCCAATCTTTCTGCCCCATCAAAACTCTTCAAATGTTGGAAGACAGTGTTTATGCTATTTTCCAAAACAATTAAATATACCTCAGCTACTTCAAAGACTCTTATATGACTTCTTTAAGCCCTTTAACCATTTTGGTTACTCTATTCTAGTCTAGATATGTTTCCAATGTTTCTTTTAGTAATTGCTGCTTAGAGTACAACAGAATAACTCAAATGGGATTGGAATAAGGAAGACATAACATAAATCAAGATTGTTTCATCTTTTTGACTACCATATTACATAGACCCAGTAATAGAATCTTTCTCTCTCTCCTTCTCTCTCTCTCCCTTTCTGTCTCTGTCTCTGTTTTTGTCTCTCTCTCATTGTAGCAATGCTTAAAGACCATCTACTAAGTTGTAGTTTTCTTATGACCTACATTTACTCACCGATGTGTTCCACACTAATAAAATTGCAAATCCTAGCATAACCTATGATCTAGCTGCCTAAGGTAGGATTCATTTAAATTGTACTCAGTTTGGGGAGGGGGAGCTGCTTCCAAATCACATTTATTAACTAATTAATTAAATTATCTTATTTATTTAGTCCCCAGTCATCATTTACTTTGGGAAAATCTCAACTTTTGTCTTTCTCTATGGATATGGGAAAGAGGGTCAATCCCCTATAAGGATTCACAATACCAAGTACATTTATTGTATATAGGAAAACCTTTATTTATCTATACATTAGATGTGAAAGACTGAAAAGGACACAAATCCATACAAAAAAAAGAAACTAATATAATTTCTTTTCTTTCTCATGGATCCTCTTTTCTACAGAATTCTGAAGTCTCTGAAATTCAAGGACACTTTGTGGTTTGGATTCCCTATAGAAAAGGAGTACTTAACCTGGATCTTGTGATACATATGTATGAGTATGCATACATGTATGCATACATATGTATGTGTTCTGTATATGTATATATACACTTTTTTCAAAATGATTTTTTCCTTTGTAATCATAATAATTTTATTCACCAAAGCATATTCTTCTGATAAATAATTCATAGGCTTCACCTGCCAGCCAAAGGAGTTCATGACATAGAAAAGATTAAAAATCTCTGGAGGTAAAACATACTTGGAGAGCTTACAGAAGCAACCCTGCTTCCCTCCCATTAGACCTATGTTATCTGTGCTCACTCACTATCTTAGAGGTGTGCCAAGTCTAGGTCCTTGCTTCTTCACAAAGTGACTTTATTCTTTTTTTTGCCTCCCCCATCCATTGACCTTAACATTAAGGGACATGCATGGGATCTTTTTCTCTTATTAATATTTACATTCTCCAATATATTTTTTTCTCAATAATATGCCAGATCCCCATACTCCTGAGCTTATGGCTCCCCATGAGGCAACCTCTGAGTCTTGTTACTTTAGAAATTCCTCTTCTCTAAATAGAAGATTAGATTCTGGGGTAAGCTTACAAGAAAATCCTTTTCCTTCTAGCTCTGAGGCAGGGCTTAAGAACTCATATTATTAGGAGACAAGTATGTTTCTGCCTGTCCTTCAAAGAAACAATGATAATCATCCTCTGTAACTTCCATCTACATGTATTCCCACACCCAATATCTCTCTAGGTGAAAGGCAGATGGGAAAATGCTAATCAATTAATCCAACATTAATCATTGAACTAAGGGTCTATGTGCCATGTACTGTCATAAGTCCTGGCCCTCCCCAAACTTGTCAGTCCTTAAGAGGTTTAGCTTACATAATTCATCTTAGGGTTTGTATCCATCCCTGATATCCATCCTGTAGAAGGAATGGAGCAGTAGCTCTACAACTAGAGGATTAATCTTTGGGCATCTAATTTCTTTGATGTGATCAGGGGATAGTTTGTTCCTCATAAAAAAGGGAGTGAACTTATCCACATCCTCCATTTTGGGGTGGTTTTAGAAGTAGTAAACCAAGACTCATTCCCAGTATACTCAATAAATTTTTTGGACAACTATTCTGATCACTTGATGTATTTACATGATGTTTTGAAGTCAAGTTGCTAAGTCCTATTGATCTGCCAATCCACTAAAATCTCTGTGTCTTATTTCCCTTTATCCCTTGACTAGAGACACTTATTAAGGCCAAGTCTGGAGAATAGACAGCTTTCAATGTCCACAGTTTGCTGGATCAGTTGAGGGAGCATGGTTGTTGGATATGCTTTGGTTAAATCATTCCAAAAAGAACAAAGTCTTCAGGAAAGATTCTTCAGAGACAACTTATTTGAGTCCAGATCCTATTTGAATAAATAGAATGAGGTGTTGCAGTTCAATCCTAAGCCATGGAAGAGGTTTAGCAGCTATCTCAGCCAGTTGAATAACAAGTCTCTGAGAAAATTATTAAATACTGATCTGGATTCCATCAGGACATTGTTTACTAAAGTGTATATAAGTTAGACCATTTTCATTGTTACACAGGGTGGTACACTTTTTTTGACATATTAGTGAGCTCATTTTTTTTTTTTGCCATCTTAATTATGGTCCCAGGAGGAATTACTGAGTAAGAATATTTAGGAATTCTTCACTTAAGTTAGAAATTTTGTCACTGGATGGGAGGGAAGGAGTGCTTCTGGAAGAGAAGGTAGAAAGGTTTCAAGAGGGGTCACAGGCTTGTTTCTACTTCCCAGCAGCTTTTATTTTCTTTGAGATTGAAGCCAAATCCCAACCTCCACAGGAAACCTTTCCAGGCTCCCCTCTCCTTCACAGTTGTTAGGACCTTCACCTCTATAGATGCCTTCAATATATTCTCTATGGTTCTAGCTTTTGTGTATTTATTGAAATGTCTTCCCCCATTAGAGTATCTCTTGGAGTCAGATATATACTATATTATCTCTGCAAAAGGAAACAATATACATTTTTAAAAGGGAGGGCAGTACGAGGTGAATGTTGCAAAAAGGAAAATTCTTCCTTAATGTCAGTAAAAGTTTCTTAATGCTTAGAGTTTCACAAAATAAAATTTGCTGCTTTTGTTGGGGTAAGGTGGTACAGTGAATAGGAAGACGCAAGTTTGTGTCCTGACTTTGGTATTTACTAGTGCTGTGTCCCTAGGCAAGTCACTTAAAATCTCAGTTTACTAATCTATAGAATGGGACTAATAATGACACCTTTTCTACAAGGTTATTTTAAAGATAAAAATAGAAATACACACTAAGTGTTTTGTGAAATTTAAGGAGCTATATAAATACTATCTATTATTATTATTTTCATAGATTTTCCCTCACTGGGAATCTTCAGTGAGTTTTATGATTAAGTATTAGGAACATTGTAGAAGGATTATTAGTCCAATAATAGTTACAGAAGATGACTACTGAGGTCCATGACCTGGAATTGGAGGTCTGGAATTTGAAAAATATCAGGTGAAATCTCACCAATTTAATTCTGATGGGAATAAGAGAATGAGAAAGCTGGAATCTAGGAAGCATAGCTTGGAAATGGTTAGGAGATGATTTTGTGCACCCAAGACTGGGAACCATTAGGTGAAGCTGGTGAACCAGAAGGTGAGGGAGTCTTGATCTCCTATGGGAGAAGACAGAAATATTGTTAGTATGGTTAGAAGACAGCTTGAAAATATTGCAGTGGCCCTAATACATGTAAAAATAAAAGGATAATTCACCAGAGAAGAGTTCAGGGACCTGTAGTCAGGTATCCAGATTCCATCAGGGAGAGGGTAAAGAATGGAAAGGAATAAGCATTTATATAGTACCTATAATATTATGCAGGGCAACCAGGTGGTGCAGAGGATAGAGTACCAGACCTGGAGAATCATGCCTCATCTTTGAGAATTTAAATCTGACCTCAGACACTTACTACCTGTGTGACCCTGGGCAAGTCATTTAACTCTGTTTCTTTCAGTTTGCTTATATTTAAAATAAACTGGGAAGGAAAGGGCAAAGCACTCCAGAATCTTTGCCAAGAAAACCCTAAATTGGCTCATAAAGAGGCATACATGATTGAATAATAACAACCACTATGTTCTAGGCACTGTGGTAAGTGCTTTTACAATCACAAGAACTCTGAAAAGTAGGTTCTATTAATAGACCTATTTTACAACTGAGGAAACCAAGGAAAATGGAAGTTAAATGACTTACCCAAGGTCACCCAGATAGTAAGTGTATGAGATGGAATTTAAATTTGGGTGTTCCTAACTCCAGCATTCTATCCACTGCACTACCAGAGTAAAGGTAGCTTAGTTTGGGATTATATATTTTCAGAATTTTAAAGACTGACAGGTTTCATCTGGTCCAAATTAGACATTACAAAGTATTTCTTCCCCTAAATACACATTCTATGTAAGTCATCCATAGCAATTATTTCCAAAGAAGGACCTAAGAAATAAACCCAAGGAATGTGTCATCAATTAATAAGAAATGAGAAGATTGGTTGCATTCCACTGTTTCCTTCCCTATGTTCAATCTTGCTCTCACATTCTTTTTTTACTTTTGGTGTCCCTTTTGACCACCAGGGATGTGAGCTCCTCTGGGCAATTATATCTTTACCAGTCCTAAAATGGTCTGTTCTCAATTTCTTTTTCATTCGTTTTTCTTTACTCAGTTGAGCATGTTCTTTATAGAGGTACCAATTTTCTCTTAACTGACAAACATGATGACCAATTCTCAATCCTCATCTTTCTCATTATCTCTGCAGCATTTGAATGCTTTCTCTCCCCTCTTTGGATCAGTGAGATATTTGTTTTTCTTTGGATCTGTCTACTCAGAATCCTTTGTTGGCTTGTCCATACAATATTCTCTAATTTGAGGTATTCTTAGCCTCTCTTTTTCTCTGACCATTCTAATACTTAGTAGCTTATCAGCTCCCTTAATTTTAATTATCATCTCAAAGACAATTACATTCAAATCTGGATTTGCAGTCATAATTTCTCTCCTGAACTCTTGTCCCACACCACCAATTTCTTATTAAACATTTCAAGCTCAATGTCCCAAAGGATTCACCTTCATGCTCAACATGAGTAAACTGTATAATTCAGCAGGAAATAAAAGCTAGTGTAATCTTAGCTACATAAAGCAAGGAATGGTGTCCTAGACTAGGGAGGTGATAGTCCCACTGTATCCTGTTTAGAATTAAACTATGAACTTATACTCAATAATAGGTGGCATCCTTTAGTAAGGTTTCTGTAAATTTCTCACTTTCCAAACTCCTGTTCCAAATCATTAACTCCAGGGGAATTAAGCCACCTTCTACTGTTTTACAGTTATACTTTCTATGTTCTTCCATTTTAAAGAAAGATCCTTGAAGTCAGGGATCACCTGGCTAGTTTGAATTTGTATCTTCAGTAGTTAACACAGTGCCTGGAACATAATCAATGCCTAATTAATGTTCTCTCTCTCTCTCTCTCTCTCTCTCTCTCTCTCTCTCTCTCCTCTCCCCCATATTTAAGTTTGATAATACCCAGAATATCTGGATTAAAGAATGTAAAAAAAATAAAAGGTCTTGAATTCCAAGCCATTTGAGTACCAGTTAAGGACTTTCTGGATGTTTAGCCTCGAGAAATAATATATAGTGGGATCCTTATTTAGGGATAGTCAATGGTCAAATATTTGAATGCTCATACACTAGAGAGATTATATTTATTTTTCTTAGCCCCAGAAAGAGGGGGAAAAAATTCCAAATAGTAATAATGTTCTGGTGATGAGAGAGACCTATTTTTCTCAATGTAGAGGATGGGAGTTGCTCCCTAACAATGGTATCTATACCAAAGTGGGATATGATGCCTTGGAAGGAAGTGGTTTCTCCCTGAATAGATACTTTTAGGCAAAGACTTGATAATCACTCACTGGTTGTATATTAGAGGGATATTTTTTTTTCAGTTACCATTTATACTAGATGGTCATTGAGAACCTTCACTTTCTGAGTGTTTGTTATTATGATTTGTTGCTCAGGTATTCATGTTTCTATGATAAAATGTCATTGTGAGTTCCTGAATACACAAGTTATCTTCAAACATTCTCTCCTGAAATTTGATTAATTTTCAATTAAGCTTCAAGTAAACCAATTAGCATTTTTGTTTTTAAAGAATAGCAAAGTCAGAATCACTAATGAGTCTGTGTCATCATTAAAATGCAGATAGATGGGTCAGATGTGCAGCACAGCCCAAGCTTTCCACTATATTATGGGGAATAGAATTATAATTGATATGCATCTTTCTGTCCCTTTATATTATTTTAGTCCATTCAAGATAATATTTCCCACCTCCAACCCCTTTTCTCTAGTACTTGAAGGGAAAAAATAATTCATAACAAATGCCAAGATGGGAATGGATTAACATGCTCATTTTACAAATGAAGTAATTGAGCTCTAGAAAAGTATACACAGAGTTAATTTCCCAATATAGATATACTAAATATCTTAGCTTTTACAATTTAGTATATGAGTCTAAAGAGCTGGCAGAATGTCATAGAGGGATGTGACTTGTCCTATTGGGGTGTAGCTAGTTAATTTCAGGGTAAGTACTTGAAATAAGGTGTTTCTTATTCCAAGCTCAATAATCTAATCACCAAAACAAAAAAAAAAAAACAGACAATAAGGAAGCGTCCAAATTAATGATACCACATTTTTAAAGGATTCTTCCATGGAAAGGGTTCTTATCATGGGGTCTGTAAAGTTGTTTCTTTTTGTTTTTTTTTTTTTTGTTTTGATTCTGAAATCTTTATTTCAATATAATTGTTTTCCATTGAAATTCTAAATATTTTATTTTATGAATTTAAATGATTATTCAGAGAAAAAGTCCATAAGGACTCATCAGACTGCATCCATTAGATATACAAAACAAAACAACTTTTTAAGAAAACACATTCTATTGGGACAAAATAATAAATCATGGATGTCAGTGAAAGGATATATGTGTGCAAGTGTGTATGGGTATTCCCATCACTGTCAAGTACCCAAGGCATGTTATGTCTCAATTTGCTTCATAAGCAGATGGTGCAGAATTGTCTCATCAGTTGACTGAGTTACTGAGAGGTGAGCATTGGTTTGGAACCATGGATTATCCATCCATCTTCTCATGTCTGGTTGTTAAAAGAACAAAAGAAAATTCCACATTCAATTTCACTTTCTTATTCAGTCCCAAAGTGAATTTTTACTCATTATCTTGGAAGCATGAACTCTTTTTTTTTTGTGGGGGGAGAAACAAGTCTGTTCCTTCTGATGATTTTATAATGTTTCCTCAGTAAGGACTGAAGTTTTTGCTTTGTCTTTTCCAATCTACCTTTCTCCTAGACAGATCAACAGAATTCTAGATGCAGGGGGCAAAGATTGTAATTCCCCTCATCTGGACAGGGATTTTAATCAATCAATCAATCAAGTAAATCATTTATTATTTGAAAACTCTCCATCAGGCACTGTATCAGATATAGGTGCTTCAGCTAAGAAGAACAAAATAGTGAAGAGTACTTGGAACATAGCATAGTTTTTTGAGTCTTGGAGTGATCACTTTCTCTACCGCTTTTATCTTTCCCTTTGATTCCTAGTGAAATTAAGATTGTCCTGCATTCATGGAAAAAATAATTTTCTCAAGTACACTCAATAAATAAGAGACCATCAAGTCAATATGACAAAGAAAGCTTTCTAGCTGCACTCCATACTATTTTTGCATTAAGCTACTGTGGATTTTGTTAGAAGAGTAATGAACAAAATCATTCTCAAAGGCCTCCATTTCCACAGTAATCTCAGTGAATTTCCCTCTTAGACATGGGGGTGGGGATAATCAGAAATAGCTTTCATGGACTACTCCTATCACTCAGTCTATAGGCTATTCACAAAGCCATATGATTTACATATAATTGTATGGATAGTCATAGATCTAGAGTTGAAAGGGATTTCAGAGGTCATCTAGATGATGCCTCATTTTACAAATGAGGAAACTGAGGCAAAAAGTTAAAAATGACTTGCTCAAAGGAACAGAAGTAATAAGGGTCAGGTGCCATATATTAACTCAGGTTATTTCTTTTTTTTTAAGTTATTGGGGTTAAGTAACTTGCTCAAGGTTATTTCTGGATGTGGTGCTAAGTATATGAGACCAGATTTGATCCCAGGTCATCCCGACACTGGGGCTGGTGCTCTTACTCACTGAGACACCTGGTTGCCCCTCGCTCAGGTTATTTCAAATGAGAAACAATAACCTTTCTGCTGTAACACCTTCCAGTCTCCTCATCACACTAAAGGCGACTCAATGAGTCAATAAGCATTTATTAGCTTCTACTGTATTCCAGGCACTAAACTGGGAAGAATATGATGTTAAGCATTGTGCCTGGAATGTATTAGATGCCTAATAAATGTTTCTAGACTGACTGACTTGAAAAATCCATGTTTTTACAGACTAATGAGCATTGTATATGAAATAGAACAGCATCCCATGCTGCTCTGGATGGTTGGTCAGGCATTCAATAGCTCTCAATGAGAGTACAATGCCTAAAGTCATGAATACGCATCTTCCAGAGTTCACATATGTCCCCAGATATTTACTGGCTATATGTTCCTGGCAAGTCACTTAACCTTATTTGTGTCAGTTTCTTCATCTGTAAAACAGGCTGGAGAAGGAAATACAAGCCTCTCCCAGTGTCTTTGACAAGAAAATCTGAAATGGTGTCTTGAAGGGTAGATACATATGAAAGTGACTGAAAAAAAAATAAAAGTACATAGTACAGTATTCCTCTGTTAGAGGAAAACTACATCAGAGCCTTTATTTTTTTCCAGGAAGATTCTATTATTTTTAGTGTATATCTCCAAGCCTGTCACTTTTCGATGGCTTATGAGGACTGTGCTTAAGTTATAAACTGAGTAGCCATCTAGGTTGCTTTATGTGATTGACTTTGTGGTATTTGAAAAGCTATCAGAAGAACATGTGGAAAGATGGATGATTGTGCTGAATTGAATATAGCATGCTATTCAGTTTGGAAATACACTGTCAAGTATATGAGTCACATCATGTCTCATTTTTTAATGAGAATTTATCTAAGGAAGCTAGCAATTCTCATCAGCTAGGCATATCCAAAGAAATCTTTAAATAGGAATTCCAATATCTACTAGGCTCTTCATCTTTGAAAGCTCTTCTTGTAATAAAT
Source organism: Petaurus breviceps papuanus (assembly GCF_028583685.1). Classification (NCBI taxonomy): domain Eukaryota; kingdom Metazoa; phylum Chordata; class Mammalia; order Diprotodontia; family Petauridae; genus Petaurus; species Petaurus breviceps. Next base: position 22,583,988 of record NW_027185697.1, on the reverse strand, counting down.
GGGGTGGGAGGAGTAGGAAAGAGACTGCAGAGGCTCCCTCCATACCCACCGCCAATTTTGGGCCAGTCCTACTCAAGAATCAGCTATCAATGACATTCTCCATTCTGTGGAATACCCTCTCATTCTAATTAATTTGAAGCTTCTGGATAGGACATAGAAAGATCAATGAAATCCCAGTCAGGTGAAAATGTCTTCTTTTATGGCAATATTTCTTTTCATCAGATGGTTTTCAAAGTTGTTTTTTTTTTTTAATGTATTCTTAGCTTTTGATTGATTGAAAAATTGTTTCTTGTTCTCAAACCATTGAAGTGTCAGACTAAATGGATGATAGCAATTTTGACCCCACCCTTACACAAGAAAAGACAAGTAAGATACTGGAACTTCTGTTATATTATGTGCTATCAATATTTGTGAACAGTTTTCTATTGGAATGACACACTTTGCTTCAGTTGCTTTTGAATGTCCAGTAATCTTAACAACCACATCGTGAAGGGGTACAGGGAATGATAAAAAAAAAAAAAAAAGAATTGATAGAGTCACCTTTGAGGACTTATTCCTCCCCTCTGCCAAGACAGAAATTTATTGTCAAAAACTGACTGAAGAGAGAGCTACGTGATGGAGCACTGTACTGGCAGTAATTGGTCCCACTTTTTTTTAACAGGGAACAGTTGGTGCTACTCAAGACTCTTTGATCTATGGTCTTAAAATAGCACATGGTGACTTTGGGCATTTGAGTCAAGAGAGATAGCTTGAGTTTTGAATTATAGTAGATAGCAGGGGCCCAAAATGGCCCAGATGTTTGTACGTATTTTACATGTTGGTTGTATTCAAAGGAAAAGATAAATTTGTGCTGAATATTTTACACACGCATATAAATGTATACGTACATAGTTATCTACAACTATTTACCCATTTATCTATCTATCCCCAGAAGAAAGGCAAAACATGATGGCCCAGTGGAGCCTGAACATTTCATCTAATATATACAAACATAAATAATGAGAAACTATTAAACCTCTCTAGTGGTTAGGGTATTATGCAAACACTAACAACTGTTTGGACCAGAAAGGGTATCCTATAGGGTGGTTCTTGAACTGAATCTCAAACTGAATCTCCCAATTTGAAGAGGCCAAGGTGAATAGATAGTTCATTTACAGAGAGTCAGCCAAATAGAAACAAGCAACAATACAATTGCTTGTACTTTGTTAGCAAGAAGATGGGTGCCACCAGCCAGAGAACTATAGAAGTACCTGCTAATTTTAATTTCTGCTCATCCTATCACCAAGGGAAAGCTGGCTGGGAGGTTTGGACACAGAATACAGAGTGTCACAAATATACAACAAGGATTTGAACAGCTTGGTTAGAATGAGAGTATGTGAGAGGGAATTATGTGGAATCACTCTGTGAAGATAAGACAAAGCTAGAATGTGAAGGACTTTACATGTTAGAGGGTTTTAGCCCTAGAGGCAATAGGGAGACAAAGGAACTTCATGAATGACTGTCAGGACCATGTTGAATAAGTATTTCACTGTGTGAAGGATGGGATGGAGAAAGGCAGGAACAAAAAGTAGGAGGTCACTTAAAATGTTTGATGTTCTCACAGAATGATTTCTTTGGTGATGAGGACACAGTGTAGGGCACTGGAAGTATGAATGGAGATTTCACAGAGGACATCTTTCTCTGAATACATGCATGGTCATGGATCCATCAAAATGTTGAGATGTAAAGAATTAAACAGACAAGGTCACTTTTGGACAATGTAACTCTTAGCAATTTACGGAAATTTCTTGGATGTCAGTTTATTTATCAATAAAATGAAGACATGGAACCAAATTTCCTCTAATGCCCCATCTAGCTCCAAATTTGAGAATCTAAGACCTTGTGTACTGCTACAAGCCCCAGGCATTCTGTGGCTAACTTCAGTTTTCAATGGTATAGACATACATAGAATCCATTTGGAGACTCCCTTGACTTAGGACAAATTTAAGAAAGATGAAGTAGGTTTTATGAAATCTCCTCATCTTTTCAACATTCTATGTGGTAAAAGGAACTAGGGTATCTCTCTCATGAGAAACAGAAGTCTCCCTGGAAAAATCAAAACATCATCAAGACAAGATATAGTACAAATCAGCAACAAGTCATCTAATGCATTGTAAGTAAATAGGTATGGATAGATTGAATAAATAATAACCCAATTTTTCTTAAAGTTCCTACCCAAACCAGGCTAGAACTTAATTGAATAAATCCATTTCTTTAAATTAATGCATACCAAGTTACATCTTGTGTTTTTTGTGTGTGTATGTATGTGTGCATATGTGCATACCTACATACATACATCTATAAGAAAATATGAATAGAGAACTGTCATATTTCCTGTTAGCTGCTAAGTGTCTTAGAATATGAGAGAACTGACCACAGAAATTATCTGAGATTTATTTTCATCAAACGTCACAATGCTATGCTGGACTGATGAACAAATACTTACATATTCATACTCCTTCCCTATGTAGACTTAACCCATAGCCAGAATTTAAACAAAGATCCATGATCCTTATCATTAAATTATTCTCAAATATAGATATACCCCTCTTGTATGAATTTAATAATTCTCACTCCTTTCTTTCTAATCATCTCTTCCATAGGCTTACCAATGATGAGACTTTCCCAATAGTCATTGTTCTCCAAAACATAGTTTTGGAACCATGATCAAATTAGCTTTGCCCCCATTGCTAGATGGCACTTTAGAAATTCTTAAATTCTTTTTGATTCAGTCATTCACCCACACATACATACATACATAGATTTGTATGTACATACATATGTACATACATGTATTGTCTCAAAAATAAGATGAAGCTTCATTTTAATTCCTCTCAAGAAAACCTCCCGAGGGTCCTTGTGAGTTGAATCCTGGATCCAGATTTTGAACAAGACCAACTACAGTAGCAACTGTAACAAAAGCAAACCACCACAACAATTAAATCAAAGATCATTTGGGAACTTATAATGTTCCTTACACTCCTTCCTCTTGTACGAGGAATATTTAACTTATTTTTTGGAATGCAGATGACCATGTATATGTCCTGAAAGTTTCGCAGGAAAGGCTATGGATAGTTTTGGCATTCCAAATGATCTCAGAGGATTCTTTATGAGATCTTTATAATACTGCAGTTTAGACAAGAGTGGTGAGTTCCAGGATGTCCTGTGGCAACAGAAGAACTTTACTTTGTTAGCAGAGAAGTGACTGATTGCTAACAAGCTGATAGCCATCATGCAGCTCCAACTGCCTTAACTAAAATGTTTGGTTGGGTTTTTTTGTTTGTTTTGTTTTTGTTGTTGTTTTTTGCCAGGAACCTATATCTTGGGACCCAGTTCCAAAAGTGGCATGTGGTGCATGGGCCACCTTCCAGGCAATAAACAAGAAGGAGAGATGGAGAGGGTGAAGGAGAGGTATTTAAAGCTGGTATTCCATTCAGGTTGTGATAAAAATATTGTGCTTCATCCTGGAGTGGGGCATCTTTCCTAAGACGTCTGGCCAAGAAGTAGTAATTCAAGCTTTAAGAGATCCGCAGAATCCTAAATCATTTCAATTTTACCCCTGTACTTTATGAGATCATCAAAACTCTTCAAGTAAATTACAACTTTAAAATCAATTTCTCTCCTAGCTCCCTCATCTATTACCCTATGCGAGTGAAGCTTGGATTGCTTAACTGGTGTATTATCCCTAGGCAAAGTCAAACCCCCCTCCCCACTCAACTTTTATTTAATGCCCTTAGTTGAGCACCTTGGAGAAACAGAAAATAAAAATGCCAATTCGTATAAGTCACTTTGTGCTGTTGTATTAAGTTTTTATTTTTATGAGAATGGGAGGCATTGGAAATGTTGGGAATTAGAAAATTCACTTCCTATTAATTGAATAAAGGATTCATGAGAGAAAAGCACACACAACATCAGTGAATTTGAATTCAGGAGTCTTAATCCAAATCATATTTGCTTAATTTGTAGCCTTTGGCAAGTTTCCACACTTGTCTGGGCCTCAGTTTTCTATGCTGTAAAATGAGTGGAAACCTCTAAGTTCTTTTCAGAATTAATATGTATTAGCATATAAACTCATGTCTTTCAAATCCAGGCTAGGATTCTAGGAATGCAACAGAATCCAAACAGAAATGATTTTCTAAAAGAAAACTTTTAGGCATTTACAATCTAGTTGGAAAACTTGAGAAATAAAGACATAAAACATTTCAGTTACAACAAAAGAAAGTGTATGACAAAGATCCACTCCATCCTACCCCCATCATAGTAAAGCGAGTAACTGCTTTTGCAATTAAGAAGTTGAGATTACTGAGAAATAAAATTATGAGGGAAAGACTTAGGTTTACAAATGAATTTTAGTTTAAATCTCAAGGAACATTATGACTTGTATTAGGTGAGTTGACATGGAAAGACATTCAAGAAAGCTGAATATAAGCCAACAACTTAGAACTCCTAGAATTGAATATGTTGCATTTAGATGATAGTGAAGAAACTACCTGACCTAAGTGAATGAATAAATGAAAAAAAATCACTTATTAAGCACTCACTGAATGCCAAGGTTTTCTCTATGGGGTACAAATACAAGCTAAAAAAAGAATGCCCACCATTAGAGAGCTTATATTTTAAAAGGAAGGGGTCAAAATAGAGAGAGGAATGATATTGAAGGCTATTTTGGTCTTTGAAGTCACAAGAACAGTGAATGGAGCCATAAGGAAATGTGTTGATATGTCCTTTCCAAGAGTTGTACCATTGGTCAGTGACTAAGAGTTAGAAGTGGAAAGGGAGAGTGCACAGGCAGAAGGGTATATATATATAGTCAGATGTATTTCTGTATTCAGCTCCATATTACTTCTGAGCTTTGAACAACAACTGACAAGCAAAAAATTCTCCTTGTCCCTTGGTTCTCTCCAGGGCATGATCAAGAGATGTGCCTCTGGATTCCGAGTGTTAATATCAGGAAATGGCCTGGATCTACTTTGTTGGGCCACAATCCCCTCTTCACAAGGGTTTTCCATGAAAACAAAGGCAAAGGTTTATGGCTAAATGAAAACACTGATGGGAGGAGATGCAAAGTGATGATTGCTTTCATTTTTTCTGTACACTAATACATTTAACCACTCAATATGCAGTCTTACTTTTTCAAACAGTAACTCCAGAAAAAAAAAATTATTAGTTCTCCTTCCTTTGCTGTAGTCACAGTCGATATATTCTTGGGAACTTCAGACATTCCCAAAGATTTGTTATTTTAATTGTGTTTTTAATGATACATGTTATCTGAGATGACAAGGTGGTTGGATTATTCCTTGGCATGAAACGGAACCTATTCCAAGAGGAATGTTAAGAGAAAATAGATTTATTAATATAAAATACCATGTATATGTATAAGCACAAAATGGAGGGGAGATGTTTTCAATATCAATAGCAGAAAATTCATATATTATGTACTATAAGGAATAATATATAATAATAATGGATGGGAAAGGGCTATAATTCTATTGAGTGGCTTTGATACCTTCATAAAACACAAGAACCAGGAATTTTTTTTTCCTTCTCTATGAAGGATGGCAGAAAGGGAGGGATGTCTGAACCCACAAAGGAGCGACCAGCCATTTGTAGTTATGTGAGACACAGAAAGAACAGGATTATTTGGTGTTCAGCAGGTGCATAGATTTTTAGCAGCAAATCTTTTCTGATCAGGTACTACTGATGAAATGATAGACTTGGTTAATCTTCTAGACTTCAAGAAGTATCTATGCTGAGGCAATGCTTCTCTTTGCCTAGCACATTAGAGATCATGTTTCTTAATTACTGTCCATATGTAATTCATAAGCTCCTTGGGGACTTGGAGGTGTGTGTATGTACATATACATGTATATATGCATGTGTATGCATACATATAGATGCGTAAAACATACATATACTATATACAATTTCTCAGTGACTAAGACAGATAATCTTAGTAGATAGTAGGCATTCAATAAATGCTCATCATTGATTGACTGCTATTAATAAGAGCATTGTTTATAAAAATGGTAGAAATTTTAAAGATAATGTAACATACTTCTGCCCCCCCTCAAAGGACACTCATGGAGTTCTCTCTCTGGAGTCCTATAAAACTCCTTTAATCTATCTAGCCCAGTGCCATACATATGGAATGTATAAAGAAAATTTATAGGTACAACATGTGAGAGACGTGGCTGGATGGCAATCAATGTGAAAGATTTTAAATGTTTGTTTAATTTCAAGAGAAATTCACACAAGATGGTGTAATGTCATAGTACCTCCCCTCCAAGGGGAAAATACACAACTAAAACACAACACTCTAACTCAATTCAGAAACAATTTATTAAGAACTCACAATATTCATTGTCTTGTGTTAGAGTTGCAGATATGAAAAAAAGAGGAAGAAAGAAAGAAAGAAAGAAAGAAAGAAAGAAAGAAAGAAAGAAAGAAAGAAAGGAAAAAATGGCCCTTACCCAAAAAAAGAGTTTGTATTCTATTGAGATGGAAGGAGAGATACAGCAAATACAAAAGAAGCTAAATACAAATTATTTTTGCTAATAAGATTGAGTTAGAATGGAAGGGGGATAACTTTCCAGGAATAAGATGCAGCTATTACAAAGACACAGAACTAAGTAATGGAATACTGTTATCTGCCTTATGGCTATCAGGAAAGTTTGGCTAGAATACAGAATCTATGAGAAAGAATAACACACAAAAAGTGTTTTTTTTTTTTAATTTTCTATATGATTTCCTCAATAACCTAATTTCATGGCTCCAGAGCTGTCAGAAAGGAAAGCTCACTCACCCCCTATTCTTGTGACCAACTGTTTAGGTTTTCTCTCTTCTTTCAGATGTCTGCTTCCTCTCCCTACCTTGCTGCCCCACTAACATACACACACAGAAACACACTCACATACACACACACACTTGTACACACAACCTGATAGTCTTCTGGTGCTATGACACTCCTGTCATAAAAGGTAGTTAATAAATCATTCACATTGAAATGTTAATTATTTCAAGAATTATGGGTCACTTGTTTTGCTACTGAGCCTATGAATTCATGGATTTCTCTTGCAAATAGCATATATATATATATATATATATATATATATATATATATATATATATAATTTCAAAAGGGCATACTGGAGTAGAGTATGTTTAACATGGGTGGAGTGGGGAGATGGAGTATTTCAATCGCTGTAACATTCTAATGACTATAATACTATAATATTTTTGGACACAAAGACTTTTTCCAATCAATTTGTACAGTTCCTTTTCTTATTTTCATAGTGCGGAAAGATGTTGAATTTGTATTCAGATAGCCAAGATTTGATTCCTAACCTTTCTGTCTACAAGCTGAGTATCCTTGCATAAAATACTTAAAGTCTTTGAATTTCAAGTTCTTCATATTTCAAACAATGGCAACAAAATCTTCCCAATCTATATTATAGGGTTAATATAAGGATAAGATTAAATAAAGGCAAATATTATATTTTTATTATTTGTAAAACCAATCTTATAACAATATATTAGCTTTGAACTAAAAGTGATCACAGTATTTAAAGCTTAAAAGGACCAAGAGGTCTCTTACCCTTGCTGGATTTGTGACCTTGGAAAACTGACTTAATGCTTATGAACCTTACACAATTCTGCACATAATCAGTGCAAATACTCACTAAGACAGAGGAGGAGGTGGGTTGTAAGCTGTGTCAGTGACCTAGGTCGGGTTCCATAATCTAAAGAAATCACATAGCCTTCTTTGCATTTGTGAGTTAACCAAAAAACAATATTCTATTAGTAGCCTATAATGTTCCAGGCACTCTTTTTGGTCACCTAAAGCTCCACAGCTTTTTTACAGCCCTTCTCACATATACACCCCACCATGCAAACCTTTCATTCCTATTTCTAGTCATACACAGCTACCTAATTCCCTGGGACAACTCTATGTGAGGCCAAAACAACAATAAACCCAATGAACTTATTCTTCAATGATTAATATATATTCACCTCATTATACCCCCACCCTTCCAGTATTTCTGAATCCCTAATTGTCTTCATTCAAACTATATTCCTTTATTCTCATCCCACTCAACCCAATGACCTACACCCAAATCCCACTTGAATGTTGACCATCCCTTCCGCACTGCTCCCTAGAATGTCTATTTCATTGACTAAAAAAAAAAAAACCTCTTTCATCCTAAACATTTTTATATATTTTTACTCCATTTACTTGGACTAACTGAGACTTGGCTTGTCTTTTACTCCAATCATGACACAACTTACCTGACTATCTTTTTCCCAGGTTGGATACATTTCCATTTATTTCCCCAAATGACATTTTTTGGTCTTTTTTTTTTTTGGAGGGGGTAAGGCAGGGCATTTGGGCTTCAGTGACTTGCCCAAGGTCACACAGCTAGTAAGTCTTAAATGTCTGAGGTGGGATTTGAGCTCAGGTTCTCCTGACTCCAGGATCAGTGCACTCTTTACTGTACCATCTACCTGCCCCTCAATGGACTTTTCTTGATGGGAGAGTTGAAATACTCCTTGCTCCTCATCATCAATTTCAGAATCTTCTTCTATCACCATCATTCAGTAAACTCTCTTCATTTGAGGTTCATTCCATTAACATTTATCACCCTACCAATATTCATCAGCTCTATGGCACTCTTCTTTCTTCCTCAATTTTCACTCCCATTATTATTGTCTTTCCCTTCTCCTGTCCTCTTTCTTAAGTTTATTATTTTTTTTTTTTATCAATTGGGGTTAAGTAACTTGCTCGAGGTTACACGGCCAGGTGTTTCTGGGTGGGTGCTAAGTGTCTGAGACTGGGATTCGATCTCCAGGTCATCCTGACACTGGAGCCGGTGCTCTTACTCGCTGTGCTACCTGGCCGCCCCTCCTGTCCTCTTTCTTAGCAGAGGTCTTATATGACTGGACAACCATATGGCCTCAACAACCTTAACTTTCCCATTCTTCAACTAATTCATGAACTTCAGGAGTGATTCATTAAATAACTACTTAGGTAACTCCATGGTACAAAAGACTTGAAGGCAAGAATTCCTGAGTTCAAATGTAGCATCAGTAATTTCTTAGCTGTGTGACACCAAGAAAGTCACTTAATTTCTTTATTCCTTAATTTCCCCATATGCAAAATCATGATGTTAATAGATCCTATCAGTCAAGGTTGTCATCAGAGTAAAGTGAGGTAATATATTCATCAGCCACTTTATTAATCCTGAAGTGCTATATCAGTTTCATCTATCATTATTGTTGCTATTATTATTATTACTCCACCCCTCCTCAATTATACAGAAAAATGTTTGTACTCTGAATCTTACAGTGCACCACCAGGCTTCCACACCCATATCTATGTACTCTGAAATCCTTTTATTTCTTCCCACACTTTTGTCCTTCCCCTCCTTTTTTCCTTTGTCACTCCTAACACCACTTTTCCTCATCACTTCCTATAATACTTTAACTTGGATTGCTTTTGCCTCCCTGCAACTTCTGCCCATTTCAATCCTTTTTCTTCCCTCTAAGGACAAACAGAACAAATCTAATCTCTTCTCCAAAGTGAAAGCTCTTCACATCCTTAAAGAGTAATTATTTCCCTCTTAAGTCTTTTTTTTTTAAGTCAGACATACCACTTCTACATTTGTACCTTGGTTTCAATAATCAATTTTGAACACTTGAAAATCAGTTCAGAGAATGATCATATGAAAATAGTTCTCTGTGGCCTATGCTCTCACACAGTATCTAACTTAACTTAAAATGTTTTCTGCATCATTTACAAACTAATAAAAAAAAAAGAACAGTATTGATTCCTGTCTCTGTCAATAGCATTGTAAGGTTGGGAGGGATTATTGTTACATGACTGGACAAGTGTGACCACTCATGATCAAATTAACATATTCACCCATTACTGTTGACAGATTTGCCAGAGCATCACTGAAATGCATGGAAAGCACAACCAGGTTGTTTATATTTTTGTTGTTCTATTTTTCTTTGGCTAATTTTATTTTGTTTATATTTCGGATTTGGTTTTGTTTCAACAGCCTAGGGGAGAAACCTCAACCTCTTTGCATTATTATACAAATGACTGTTCCATCCAATAATAAACTGAGAATTGAGGACCAGGGTATGTTCCTTCTGCTGTTTTTTTTTTTTTCCTCCACCCTTGTCCATCCCCATAGCCACTTCCATACCCTAAACTGTTTTTTACCATGTTGAGAAGAAATAACCCTTTCTTCCTTCCAGGGCTCTTTGCTACATCCTGTCTTACTTTCTGCGGGACATGATATATTTGTGATAGTGGGGGTAACTAGGGTGTACATTTTCTTTTTTTTATTAATTAATCAATTTATTTTTAGTTTCCAACAATCACTTCTACAAGATTTTGAATCCCAAATTTTCTCGACATCTCTCACTTCTCCCCACACCAAGACAGCATGCATTTTGAATTCCTTTCTCCCAATCTGCCCCCCCCTTATATCATCCTCCCACCCCTTCTCTTATTCCCTTCCCTTCTGTTTTCCTGTAAGGCAAGATAGTTTTCTATACCCCATTGCCTGTATATTTTATTCCCTAGTTGCATGCAAAAACAATTTTTTAACATTCAATTTAAAAAAGAAATTTCAGTTCCACATTTTCTCTCTCCCTCCCTCCCCACCAACCCTCATTGAGAACACAAGCAATCTGATATAGGTTATACATGTGTCATCATGCAAAACAGTTCAGAGGGTGCATTTTCTCAGATGGTACTAGAACTGATCCAGAAACAACAACATTTCAAATAAGGTTCATGTCCTACTCTCTGCAGGTCTGCATCAAGCATGGTGCCATTTTAATGGATTGATGAGTCAAGGAGAGAGTCACTAGGAGGTAGGAAAGGGCACTGAAAAAGGCAGCATTGGAGATGATTTTCGATGGAGGCCAGGGACACTCAGAGTTGGGGGTGGGAAGGAGGCAGAGTATTGTGGGCATGAGAGTCATTTATTTTTTTTTCAGATTTATTCCTTTATTTTTAGTTTTCATCATTCATTTCCACAAGATATTGAGGTATTTTTTTTATCCCTGTCTTTTCCCTACCCAACCCTAAAATAGCAAGACTACTGAATATCACTTCCCCTAATCTGTTATCTCTTATATCCTCCCCCATCACACCCCAAGCTTTCTAGTAGGGCAAAATGGATTTCTATACCCCAGTGCCGGTATACCTTATTTCCCAGTTGTATGTAAAAAACGTTATTTTTAAAGATTTGTTTTTATAACTTTGAGTTCCAGATTTTTTCCCTTCTTCCTCCTCACCTGCTCCCACTGGAAAGATAAGCAACTCAACATAGGTTTTACATGTGTAGTTACCCAAATTATTTTCACAGTAGTTACATTGTGAAAGGCTAACTATGCTTTCCCACTATCCCATCCCCCTCCCCCACTTATTCAATTTTCTCCTTTGACCCTATCCCTTTCCAAAAATGTTTGCTTCTAATTACCTTCTACCCCAATCTGACTCCCCTTCTCTCATGCCCCCTTATATCCCCTTTCCCCCATTTTCCTGTATGGTAAGATACCCAAGTGAATATATATGTTATTCCCTCCTTAAGCAAAATTCAATTAGAATAAGGTTGTCCCACTCCCTTTCACCTTCCTGCTATTCCCCTCCATTGTAAAAGTTTTCTATTGACTCTTTTATATGAGATAATCTACCCTAATCTACCTCTCCCTTTCTCCTCCCAGTTAATTCATCTCTCACATCTTAATATTATTTTTAGATATCATCGCTTTATATTCAACTCATCTTGTGCCCTCTGTCTATCTATACATGAACATCCATATGCTCACACTCATATATATATATATATATATATATATATATATATATAATTTCCCTTCAACTACCTTCATTCTGAGAAAACTCTTATGAGTTACAATTATTGTTTTACCATGTAGGAATAGAAATACTTTAACTTTAATAATTTCTTTATGATTTATTTTTCCTGTTTACCTTTTCATGCTTCTCTTGCTTCTGGTATATGAAAGTCAAATTTTCTGTTCAGCTCTGCATTTTTTCAGCAAGAATGCTTGAAAGTCCTCTATTTCATCGAATGACCATATATTCCCCTGAAGCATTGTACTCAGTTTTACTTGGTAGGTGATTCTTGGTTTTAGTCCTAGCTCCTTTGACCTCCAGAATATCATATTTGAAGCCCTTTGATTCCTTAATGCAGAAGCTGCTAGGTCTTTTGTTATCCTGATAGTGTTTCCATAATACTCAAATTGTTTCTTCCTCACTGCTTGCAGTATTTATTTACTCCTTGACCTGGGAACTTTGGAATTTGTTTATAATATTCCTAGGAGTTTTCCTTTTGGGATCTTTTTCAAGAGAGAATCAGTGAATTCTTTCAATTCCTATTTTGCCCTCTGATTCTAGAATATCAGGGAAATTTTTCTTGACAATTTCTTGCAAGATGGTGTCCAGGCTCTTTTTTTGATCATGACTTTCAGGTAGTACACTACTTTAAAAATTATCTCTCCTGGATCTAGGTCAGTGGTTTTTCCAATGAGATATTTCATATTGCCTTCTATTTTTTCATGTGTTTGGATTTGTTTTATAGTATCTTGATTTCTCATAAAGTCATTAGCTTCCAATTGCTCCAATATAATTTTGAAGGAGTTTTTCCCTTCAATGAGGTTTAAAATACCTTTTCCATCAGGAAAATTTCGCTTTTTAAGGCATTCTTCTCTTATTGGCTTTTTGGGCCTTTTTTGCCATTTGAGTTTGTCAATTTTTTAAGGTGTTATTTTTCTTCAGTGTATTTTTGTGTTTTCTGTAGCAGATTGCTGACTTGTTTTTCATGATTTTCTTGCATCACTCTCATTTTTCTTCTCATTTTTTCCTCCAATTCTCTTACTTGATTTCAAACTCCTTTTTGAGCTTCTTCATGGCCTATTACCTATTCATATTATTCTTGAAGGACTTCTTACTTTGCTGTCTTCCTCCCCTTTAATTCCTTGATCTTTTTTGCCCCCCAAAAGTATTCTATGGTCTGTTTGTGCTTCCTTTGCTTGCTCATATTGCCGCCAATTACTTACCTTTTGAGCTCTTTACTGCAGTAGAATTTAGTTTCCAGAATAGAGAACACTTTGTCCCAAATTGCTGGAGTTTTTGCAGCTGCCAGAAGTATTAGGAGGGTGCCCTCTCTACAGCCCCCACAAGCTCTGGCACCTGGCCACACACCACAGGACCACCAACCAAGACTGCAATCCAGATTCAAACAGGTTAAAGCAAGAGTGATTACCCTCTAAATGGTGGCTTGGTCCCCCTATCTGCTGGTCAGGAGCTCCTGAGGCAGTTACAGCTGCTGTGCCTTTGGCTGCCTCTTGCCCCAGGGTCAGGGGCCAGATGGAACTGTTCTGCACCACCCCTCCTTCCCTGTTCCAACAGAGTTCCACACTGACCTTTTACCTTGTCTTTGGCATTTGTTGGTTTACAAGTCTGGAAACCTCCATAGATGATGATGATTCACTCTCTTGAAGTCTGCTCAGGCTCCTGCTAGTCTGGGCTTCTCTGGTGCTGGAACCATGGCTCACATGGGACTGTGTTCAAATCACAGCCCAGTGTGAGAGACCTTTCCTGTTGGCCTTCCAGGCTGCCTTCAGGGGGAGATTTGTTTCTCTCTGTCTCTTTGTGGGTTCTGTAGCTCTAAAGATTTTTAGAGTCATTTTTTTTTTGCTTTTTGGAGGGCATTTGGGGTTAAGTGACTTGCCCAAGGTTACTAGGCTAGTTTTTGTGTTAAGTGTCTGAGGTGCTCTACTCACTGTGCCACCTAGCCACCCATAGAGTCATATTTTTTACATGTATTGGAAGTTATTGGAGTGAGAGCTCACAAAAAGTTTGTGCTTCTATTCTGCCATCTTAGCCCTGCCTCCCCCAAGCTTATAATTCTAAATAAAATTTTAATACTACAGTAGGCTCAGACTACCAGACATTTCAGGGAGTCCTTGGGAAAAATGAAGTTACAAACAGCAACAGCAATGGTCACTTACTATTGAAATCTTTTGACTCTCGTGACCTTATCAGGAAAACTCTTGCCCATTTACCTAAATGCAATAAACTGCATGGGTGCACCATCATGGCAAAAATTGTCATTTAGTAGACTATGTGACTGTAAGGAGAAGAGACAGACATGATGTGAGAATGACTAAAGCAATGTGTGACACGGAGTGCTGGATTCATCATAGACTTGTCTTCTTCAAGCTAAATATTAACACTCAAGAAAAGCAGTGGCCCTAAGACAAGATAACTGCCAGAAGAATTAATGTCTACCAATCAGAGTTCTTCTCTGAGTAGCAACAAATGTTTGCTGCTAAATTGGAGGGAAAATTGAACCAACACACAGTTGGAAGCAGTGAAGCAGAAAAGGAGTTGGCTGCTTTCTGAGCTTTCATGACAGCACTCTATTTGCTCATCTAGGTTAGAACACTCACAGATATCAAGCAAGCACTATTTTGTTTTTCCTTTGGAGGGGTCCAACGGTCTTTTGTGGTGTCATACAAAACTGCCATCAGGCAAAGGAAATAAAGGGTTAGGCAACATAGTTTATGCCTGGCAGTATTTCACAGTGCAGTTCTTTCTCCATGATGGCTTCTAGAAACGTCCTCTTGGAAGGAAGCCCACTGGGTGCTCTAGGACTCTTATTGACACTCCAAAAACCTTTCAAAGAAAGTTGAAGTACTGCTGGTGCTCTAAGGCCTTGCTGAGCTGCATCAGTTCATCCACAAACATGTTGTCCACCCCATGGTCAGCCAGAAAGACCATCAAGTGGTCATACCACGTTGAGCATGTGTGGAATTTGTATCTTTCCAGCTGGATTCATTGGTGGGCTGAGATATAATTTTCCAATGGAGAAGATGCCCCTCTCCTCTTCCTCCTTTCCTCCCTCATCCTCTGGATGGCAGCTGTGCAGTATGAGGATCTTGGTACTGTCCTTCACAGCCTCCACCACAAAGTTTGGGGTTGACTTAAGTTCAGGGTCTGGCTGTTCTTGGGTTTTCTTTCCCTTGGGTTACTCATACTCAAATGTCAGTGGGATACTGTTGCTAATATTGAACCTGGCCACTATCGTCTCTCTAGTCAGAATCTGAACTAACTTGGCTTCTGTCCCTTGCATAACCAGTTCCCAATTCCGGGACATCTTCTGGAGGGATTTGTGTTTCTGCATTTTTCTCTCCTCTTTAATTTCATCTGTCAGGAATTCAGCAAAGACCTCAGCCCCCTACGTGTGGATCCCCCAACACGTGCATGAGCTTAGGCCAGGTGTGCTTTGGGGAGGCTGTAGGAGGTGGGCACACGGGGGCCCAGGTCTGCTGGACACTCTTTCTCCCAGGAGGCCTACTAAGGTATGGTTGGTGGTGGCCACAGCTGTAGGGAGAGCTATGAGAGCAAGGCCTGGGCCACAGGGAACAGCAGTAGTGCCAAGACCTAGACACTCAGAGGGAGGTAGGGGTCAGAACAGTGACAGAGACAGGAAGGATAAGCACTAAAATTAAGAAGAATTTTAGCAGCATTCTTGTACAAGGTGGAATACCCACTATTTTTGCATATTTACTTTTTCTTTCACCCAGTCATTTATTTATTCACTATCAATTAATTTTTAGCATTCTTTTTTTTAAAAATTTTCAGTTGTAAAACCTTTCTCTCCCTTTTGCCCCTCCCCCACGAAATAAGAAAGCAAGCAATATATCAGTTGCTCATCTGAAGTCATGCAAACATATTCCCTCTTAATGATTGCTTTAATTTCAACTATTTTTGATGGTGCCTTCATCATTTTCATTTTTCATGTTTTAAATTAATTTTAAAATTTTCCCCAGTTACGTATAAAAAAAATTTTAACATTCAATTTTAAAACTTTGGGTTTCAAATCCTCTCCCTTCCTCCCTCCCCACCCCACACTGAGAATGCAAAGTTTGATATATGTTATGCATGTTCCGTCATAAAAAAACATATCCATAATAGTCATGCTGTGAAAGAAAACATAGACACACAGAATAATTCAAGAAATATAAAGTAAAAAAAAAAAAGCATTTTCAATCTGCAAACAGAAAACATCAGTTACTTCCCTGGTGATGGACAATATTTTTTATCAGCTTCAGCTGAGAATAGCTAAGTCATTCACAGCTGACCATCTTACAATAATATTGTTACTTTGTACCTAGTGCATTTCACTTTGCGTCAGTCCATGCAAGTCTTTCCAGGTTTTTCTGAGAGCATCCTGCTCACAGTATCTTACAGTACAGTAGTATACCATCATAATTTTTTTTTGCTTTTTTTTTTTGTAGGGTGGAAGCCAGGACAATTGGGGTTAAGTTACTTGCCCAATGTCACACAGGTAGTAAGTGCTAAGTGTCTGAAGCCAGATTTGAACTCAGGTCCTCCTGATTCCAGGGCCGGTGCTCTATTCACTGCCACATAGACACCCTCTTTTCTCTCCTTCCCTTCCCTTCCCTTCCCTTCCCTTCCCTTCCCTTCCCTTCCCTTTTCTTTTCTTTCCTTTTTTATCCAGCCATTCTCTAATTGATGGACATCCCCTTAACTTCTAATTCTTTGCCCCCAGAAATAAATTGCTATAAATAATTTTGTACATATATGTGCTTTTCCTTTATATATATATCTTTGGGGATACAGACCTAGTAGTGGCATTGCTAGGTCAAAGGATATGCATGGTTTTATAACCCTTTGAGCATAGGTCCAAATTGCTCTATAGGTTCAAAATCTTTTCATTTTTGATACTGGTACTTTAATTTCTTTCTTTTAAAAAATCAAATTAACCATTAGTTTATTTTTCATAAAACCAGCCCCTAGTTTATCAAATATATGTAGTGCACGTGTGTACACATATTTACATAAATACACACATGCATATGCACATCACATGCATACGCACATTATATTTCATTTTTATTATTCTTTTTTTTTATTTTCAGGATTTCTTTTTTGGTTGTTGATAAATTAGGAGTTTTGAGGGTTTTTTTTCCCTAGTATTTTTGGTTGCATGCCCAATTCATAGATTTGTTACATTTGTATTTCTAATACATGCTTTTAGAAATATAAAATTTTCCCTTTAGTTTTGCTGTGGCTAAATCTCACAAATTCTATTGTATTGTTTCATTGTTGTCATTCTCTTTAATGCAATTATTAATTGTTCATAACATTCGTTCTTGGAGCCACTCATTCTTAATGATTAGGTTATTTATTTTCCTTTTCCTTTTTAATCTCTTCACATATAGTTTTTTTTTAATAAAAAATTTTTGCATTATGTCTGAAAAGAATGCATTTAATATTTCTGCCTTTCTTCATTCTTTTGTGAGTTTTTTTAATACCCTAAAGCATAATCAATTTTTGTGATGTGCACTTTACAGTTTAGAAAAAAAAAGGTGTAGTTCTTTTTATTTCCATTTAATTTTCTCCAAAGAGCTATTCTGTTTAACTTTTCTACAATTCTATTCATCCTCTTGATTTCTTTATATTAATTTTGTGGTTGCATTTGTCTAATTCTAAGAGGATCCGTGGATTCTTTCAACCTCTATTTTGCCCTCTGGTTCTAAAACATCAGGGCAATTTACCTTGAGAATTTCTTGAAAGATGATTTCTTTTTTTGATCATGGCTTTCAGGTAGTGCAATAATTTTTTTAAAATTATCTCTCCCGACTCTATTTTCCAGGTTAGTGGTTTTTCCAAAGAGATATTTCACATTGCCTTCAATTTTTTTCCATTTGTTTGCATGTGTTTAATAGTATCTTTACTTAGAAATTCATTAACTTCCATTTGCTCCAATCTAATTCTGAAGGAATGATTGTCTTCAGTGAGCTCTTGAAATTCTTTTTCCTTCTAGGAAATTCATGTTCTTAACACATTCTTCTCCTCACTGGCTTTTTGAGCCTCTTTTGCCATTTGAGTCTATTTTTTAAGGTGTTATTTTCTTCTGTCAGGTTGTTCACTCTATTTTCATGATTTTCTTGCATCATTCTCATTTCTCTTCCCAATTTTATTTCCACTTCTCTTATTTGGTTTTCAAAATCCTTTTGAAGCTCCTCTATGGCTTGTAACCAGTTCACATTTTTTCTTGGAAGCTTTTGATACAGGAGTTCTGACTTCGTTTTCTTCCTCCTTTTCCATGCTTTGATCCTTTTTGTCCTCAAAATAGGAATGTAAGGTGTGACTTCTGTGCTTGCTTTTCTTCCTTTGCTTGCTCATGTTGCCACTCAATTACTTGAATTTTGAGCTTTTTGCCACAGTATGGTGGTATGCTTCCATAGAGGAGAGGTTTGTCCCAAATTGCTGATGTTTTTGCAGTTCCTGGACCTATTAATTGGGTGCCCTCTCTGAAGCCTCCACAGGCCCTGGCACCTGGTCACACATCCCAGCACCTCCACTCAAGACAGTGATACAGATCCAAGAAGGTTAAATCAAGAGAGATTACCCTCTGAATGGTCACCTGGTCCCACTATGATCTGTAGGCCAGGAGCTCTGAAATAGTCATGTGGCAGAAGCTGCCATGCCTATGCCACTTCTTCCTCTGGGGGGGGGGTAGAGGCTGGACAACACTTCTGGACCCCCTGTTCCCAAAGTCCACACTGATCTCTTACTATGTCTTTGGCATTTATGGGTTGATAATTCTGGAAACCACCACAGCTGCTGGTGATCCAGTCTCCCAAATCCCCCCCAGCTGTGACTGGTGGGGGCCACTCTGAGGCTAAAACATGGGTTCAATGTGGCTGGGCTCTGCTCCAAGTGCACTGTGATGGACCCTTCCTGCCTGTCTGCTGGACTGCCTTCAGTGGGAGGTTTGTTTTTTCTCTGTCACTTTGTTGGTTCTGTAGCTCTAATGATTGTTTTAGAGTCATATTTTGTAGGTATTTGAGGTGGTTTTGGGGGGAGCACATGTAGTTTTCCTGCTTCTATGTTGCAATCTTGGCTCCATCCCCTGAGGAATTCTTATTGAACTTGTGATCAATTCAGCTTTTTTTTTTCCTTTGAGTTTTTGCTTATAGCTCTTTTGATATTAATGTCTTCTTTTGAATTTGTATCTTGATTTATTTTTCCTGTCACCATAGTAGATTCTTTATGATCAGGTCCTTTTTTTGTTGTTGCTGTTATTTGTTCATTTTTCCCTCCTATTTCCTGACTTTGAACTTTATTTAAAGCTATTCTCTGTTACCAATATGGGGAGTGGGTAGAAGCACTGTCTCCTGCTTTAGACATAAAATTATTTCAATATGACCCTTTGTTGATTCTACTACTGCAAATTCAATTCAAAACATTATTAAAACTTGTTTGGAAGAGAATTTTGAGAGAGCCTGCATGCAGTGCGTCCTCTGCTCTGGACTCCATCCCTGGACATCAGAAGGTTGAATGTTATTTGAGACTTGGAAAAGAAACCCAACAATAGAGGAGAAAACAGGGAGGGAAGGTATTGCAGGCTCTGGATAAAGCTCGAAAAATTGTCTGGAGTTCAGACATGAAAGATCTAGTTCAAGGAATATTAAATAAGTCAGTGTTACTGGATCACAGAATACATGGATGGAGGGGTATAAAGCAGTAGAAGACTAGAAATGTAAGCAGGTGCCACAGGATGAAGGGATTTAAAAGCCAAATATAAGCTTTTACATTTCACTAGAGAATCAATAGGAAGCCATGAAATTGACTAATTAGGGAAAAGACATTCATCCTTGCTCTCCTGATTATCACTGTCTTAGTTCAGGCTCTTTTTTTTTTTATCAAGGGTTAGGTTATGCAATGGTTTACTATGTTATTTGCCTTCAGTCTGTCCCAGCTTTAATTCATTCTGAACACAGAATAATATTCCTTGTGTAAAACCTGCACCTAGATTAAAGTAGTTTTCTAAATCTTCCCTCCCAGAAGACAAGGAAGGGTAGCATAAAATAATTCTTTATTTCCACAAGAAAAAAAAGTAGTGAAACATTGAGGAAAATATCACTTATGTATTATTTTCTTGAAACAAAAAAGCAAAACATGACAATCAAATATATCTAATTCCTCAATTCCTTTCATGTGCAGTATTCTAAAAATAAGAAGATGTTCATTAGGGTCCCAGGAATGTCAGTGCAGCACCTCTCTCTTACATCCTTCACATCCAAGCTAGCAGTATATTAAAAAGCCTGAGGAAGGAAGGTCAGCCATTTTGCTGATGGTGCTGGTTTTTGTAATAAGTGGAATTATTTTCATGTCAATCAAACTTGATGACTTGGGCATTGAGGAATCATTGAGTTTGCTCTGGGATTTTTCCTGACTCTCAGGCCAATTTGACAGCACAAAAGGCAGCTTGTGAGAAAAGCCACTGAGAAAGGTTGCAAGGGCCATTGCCTTCTCTAATGGTGGAGCAAAAAGACTGATCACATCATAGTCTGATCATACTATGATCAAAGATACAGTGCATGGGTATTCCTCATTTTTATTGGACGGGAAACCTTTGCTAGATTAAGGTATTGGCATAAACTCAATGAAAATCCTAATAAGAAACATTTATTAAACATTTCCAAGATACTCTTCTGGGAAGTGAGAATAAAAAAGAAACACAAAATGATCCTTGTCCTACAGAACTCTCATTCTATGGAAACAAAACTATCTAAGCCCAAAGAAATAAATTCCTAAGTAGTGTGGTGAAGGGAGAAGCTCTGCCTCCTAAGAGAAAATAGGAAAGACCATTTGTAAAAGTCTCTATGATCATTTTGTCATGAATGGAGTGGAAGGTTAAGAAAAAGGAAATAAGGTGGGGGTGGGCAACATTCCTGGCATGGAGGAGAGCATGTACCAAGGCTATGGGAAAGAATAAATACCGTATTTTATCAGGAAACATAGAAGAGGTCCAGAATGGGAATATGTAATTGGATAATTATGTGAAAAAATCTAGGGTTTTGGAGATCCAAAAATGCAAAATAAGTAAAATGTATGACTGGATAGTCAGAAAAGATAATGTCAACACGTCTTGAATGAGTAAAGTGACCTTTCCAGAGTCTTCTGTCCTACACAAACCATGCAGACACAGGTCCAAGTTTAGATACCACAGCTTAGAGAGGATCCAGAGAGGCTGAAGTGGGTCTTAAAGAGCCTCACCAGTATGGAAAAGTATGAAGGACAGATAGCATCTACTGTTTTTGTCATCTGAGAAATTTTCAAAGACCATGGAGATGATTCACCTGGAGAAGAAATGACTGTGGCAACGTGATAGGTGTTCATCAGGGTCTAAGGAGCTGTTCTATGGGAGAAAGATGAGTGTTTATAGATTTGGCGTCAGAGGCTGGATGACAAAGAGTATGTTCTTTCAGAGTTTCCAGAATTTATTTGGCCTACTACCCACTTTTAAAAAATCCCTGAAATCTACCTTCTTTAACCCTTTAATGCTTTTTTTTTTTTTAATTTGCATCATTTCCAAAACATACTGCCCACTAGATTGTTCCAACACCCGCCCCAGGGGGTGGTCTTAGCCACTTTGGGATCCTATGGTTAGTGAAAAAGCGACATATTTGAAGTCAGGAGATTCTGATTTTGTATTCCACTGATTGCTACCTATGACGCTGTTATTATTGTTGGTTTTCAGTCATGTTCAATTCTTTGTGACCCCTTTTGTGATTTTCTTGACAAAGATACTGGAGTGGTTTGACATTTGCTTCTCCAGCTAATTTTTTTATGGGTGAGGAAACTGAGGAAAACAAGGCTAAGTGACTTGCCACATAGCTAGTGCCTGAGGCTAGATTTGAACTCAAGAAGATGAGTCTTCCTGATTCCAAACCTCTCACTCTATCTACCGTGCCACATACCTGTCTGCCTATGACACTAGGCTGGAACAAATGTGTTACTTAGCTAGGGCACTGTCTCCTCACCATGGTGAGCTGCTTTTATGCATGAATACTGTTAAGTTATGGATATTGGATGAATAGGGGACTCAATCTCCAAATCATTGCTCCTTCACCTTGTCCGAGCAAACACATCCGATACGGGACACAACATCTTCACTTGACTGATGGTTGCATTTATCTCCTGGGACTTTCTCTTCAATGGATAGCTACAGTCTTATATCACCTTAAACCACGGTCCCATTGGAATAATACTACACTCTCTTCTGCTAAAGTGATACAGTGTGGACTCTTTAATGACAAAGATACTAAGCCTTAGATTGGGAAAAACCCCTCCTCCCCCTTTTTCTTCTTCAGAGAATTTGCAGAAGTCTAGCGTCTCATTCTCCAATCCTTTCTGTTTCAAAGTTTGCTTGACTCAGTTATGGACCCCACCCTTACTTATAATGATAAGGGATTTCATAGACTCCTGCTGAGTTTCACGCAGATGTGTAATTAGGAATAAATGTGGTCTGTATTGTGTGATTTTTTCTTTCTTTTTTTTTTCCTTCTTTCTGAACTTTATCTTTGCTACATCTCTATAGAGCAGATTGTCTTGTTAAAAAATAAGGAAAAGAGGAAGGAAGGGAGGTAGGGAAGGAGAAACGGAGGAAGAGAGGGAGGGAGGAAGGGAGAAGAGAAGGAAAGAAGGAAGGAAGGAAGGAAGGAAGGAAGGAAGGAAGGAAGGAAGGAA
>NW_027185697.1:22558281-22561330 GCF_028583685.1 Petaurus breviceps papuanus | reverse complement strand
GAAGGAAGGAAGGAAGGAAGGGAGGGAGGGAAGGAGGGAGGAAGGGAGGGAGGCAGGGAAGAAAGTACTATATAATAATATTTGACTTTTATAGAACACATTATGGTTTGCAAAGTGTCACTTAATCCTTAAAGCAAGCTTATTAGAAAATGCTGTTGCCCTTCCCATTTTACAGATCAGAATACTGAAGTTCAGAGGCTCCAAACTGTTCCCTGCCCATCTTCACATTAAGCTCCTGAGCTCCAGATGTCACTTTTTACAGGACACTCAGTGGAAGATCCAGAAGCCTCTTCTTACCTATGAATCTTCATCACTTGTAGCCTGACCCACATTCCCTATCAGAAAGTATGGTTTTTTGTTTGTTGTTGAAGGCATGGACTGCTTTTTTTTTCCTCTTCTCTTTATATCCATAGAGTTTAGTTCAGTGCCTGGAAAATCCTAACTACTTAATAGGTATTCTTTTTTTTTCCTGTATTCATTCAGAGAATTGATGCACTTGTCCAAGGACACAAAGCTAATGGGCATCTAAGGCAGAATTCAAACCCATGTCGTTTTGAAACCAATTCTCAGTTGCACGTGTGGTATGTAACAAAGGGTGGGAATTGTTCTTCTGAGTGTGATGCATAAGATTTCTTTCTTAGTGACTCCCTAAAACACCACAGGTGTTCTCATAAGTTATTTATTTGATTGAATATCTTGAAAATTGTCCTTCATAAACTGGCTATAAAAAGATATCTGTATGAAAATTTGACCCATATGAGCTCTCTCATACAAATAATATATACCTGGAAATGTTCATGACGGAATATATTTTTAGCTGAACTGATGTTTTGTCTAATGTTTTTTTTTTCACCATTCTCTTATGTAACACGTGGAGATAATTTAAAAGTTTTCAGCTGAATTTGGTTTAAGGCGCTGACACTTTAAAAAAAACAGTTTTTCTTAAGTGTTATTTATATTAAATTTAGATTATTTTCCTTAATACCTGCTTATTTTTGGTCTAGTGAAAAGCAGCCTGGATGTGGAAAAAGTAAGTTCTTTCACTTTCTTAGCTCTTGCTTTACCACCACCACCCCCATCCAGGTATTAGTGCCTTTCTCTAGAAGGTAACTTTCCATCTGCTCTGAAATCCTGTCTCATGTACAGAGATCTATGTGTGTATGCATGTGTACATATATCCATGCACACATGTGCATATACATATTATATATGTTTTATTGTATTTCTATTTATTTTGCTAAATATTTCCTAATTACATTTTAATCTGGTTGCCTGAAATGCTACAGGCAAAATGCATGATGCCTCTGGACTAGATGACCTCAAAGGCTTCTTCTAGCTCTCTTGAAATCTCATTTAATATAATGTGATGCAAATTGGCATTGCTTCTTTTTTCTTTCTTTCTTTCTTTTTTTTTTTTTTTTGCTTTTTGGAGGGGGGAAGGCAGGGCAATTGGGTTTAGTGACTTGCCCAAGGTCACACGGCTAGTAAAATGTTAAGTGTCTGAGGTTGGACTTGAACTCAGGTCCTCCTGACTCCTAGGCCTGTGCTTTATTCACTGCACCACCTAGCTGCCCCCTATATGTCAATATTTCAAAGCATTAATGCCTCTGTGATATTATGGACACAAGTAAATACTCTTTCTGGCAGGATATTTCTTAATTCATCCTTGGCTTCTCATCACCTTGAATTCAAATTAAATTAAGTCAGTTCAACCAACATTTATCAAGCATATTCCTGTGAGCCAGGCCTGGTATTAGATGGTGGGATTATAGAAACAATAGTGCAATGGTCCCTGCTTCCTAGAGCCTTGCATTATCCTGGTGGGGTTGGGGACAAAATGCATGCCAGTACAGAAATACAAAGCGTTTAAAAATGAATACACATTAATTATGAGAGGGAACAAGAAGAAGTCACTGCTGAGAAAGAGAGAGGATCTCTCTGACCCTGCTCAGAGTTTTACCAGAAATCCTTCATGGAGTTATGTTTCTGTGCTGGGTGTTCTCCTCAAGCTTTAATACCATCACATGTGTGCCGCTGCAGTATGGGGGCTTGCCTTCTCTTATCCCTCACTTTTAGAGTATGACCCAGTGACTGCCTTTTCTAGCCCTTTATTTTCCAATAACTTTTTAAAAAATTTTTTTTGCCTTTTGGAGGGCAATTGGGGTTAAGTAACTTGCTCAAGGTTACACCACTAGTTTTTGTGTGGGTGTTAAGTGTCTGAGGCAGGAACCGAAGTCAGGTCCTCCTGACCCTGGGCCGGTGCTTTACTCACTACGCCACCTATCCACCCCCCAGTAACTTCTTTTACACAGTTTTGAGAATGTGGTAAATAATTAATAATATGTTGCATTCATTATATGCTTTTCCTGAGCCTTTTAAGGGATCTGCTATTTCAGTTTCCTGGAAAGTGTAATTTTCTGCCATTAATAACGATGTAACATCTATGTAACATCAATTAGCACCAGTGTGACCATCTGCCTGGTTCAGGCCCTCATCACTTTTATATGAACTACTGGAAAGACTCCCAATTGGTCTCTCCTCTTCCATTCTTCCTCCTCACCAAAACTTTTTCTTCACAGCTGGCAACATAATATCCTTAAAGAACAGATCTATTCATGTATTTTCCCTGCTCAAGATGTGAAAATGTCTCCCAATTCCTCTAGGCTAAAATGCAAACTTCTTAGCTTGGTGTTTAAAGTATCACAAGATTTAATCAGTGTACCCTTCCAGACATTACATAAGACTCACCTTTTTTGCATATTATGTTAAATCCAAATTGCCCTCTTTGTTGTTTTCAGACATTCAGCATCTCATCTTCACGACTTTACATAGATTTTTCCTTCTGCCTAGAACTCACTCTTGCCTTTTTTCTATAAGTTCTTTCCAAGCTTGACTTAACTTTTTAGCTTCTTTCTGAGATTCAAGTACAATGTCCAAAAGGGAATTTCTTCTAGTCTCCTTATTTGTGAGTGATCTGTGTTATCTACCTATCTGTCTGTCTGTCTATCTATCTATCTATCTATCTATCTATCTATCTATCTATCTATCT
>NW_027185697.1:22554494-22558271 GCF_028583685.1 Petaurus breviceps papuanus | reverse complement strand
TCTATCTATCTATCTATCTATCTATCTATCTATCTATCTATCTATCTATCTATCTGTCTATCTATCTGTCTATCTGTCCATCTATCTGTTTATCTATCTATCATCTATCTATCTGTGTATACATATGTTTATAAGTATGCATACATATTTATGTGTACATGTGTGTACCACACACATACAATGTAACATACAAGTGTTGGTAAGTATGTATGTAAGAAATTTTTTTACCTGTTGATATACTAGATTTCCCTATAGAATGTAAGTCCAATGAGGCCAGAGATAAAAAAAAAAACTAATTAATTAATTTTTAGTTTTCAACATTCAATTTTTTTATTTTGAGTTCTAAATTTCCTCCTTCCTCCCTCCCCAAGACAGTATGCAATCTTATATAGGCTATATGTGTATGATCATATTAAACATATTTCTGCATTAGTCATGTTGTGAAAGAAGAATCAGAACAAAAAAAAAGCCATGAGAAACAACAAAAAAAATTTTAAAAGAGAAAATCGTATGTTTCAATCTTCATTCAACCTTCATAGGTCTTTCTCTGGATAAAAATAGTATTTTCAATCTTGAGTCTTTTGGAATTGTTTAGATCTTTGCATTGCTAAGAAAGAGCTAAGGCTAACAAAGTTGGCCATTGTACACTGTTGCTGTGCACAATTTCTTCCTGGTTCTGTTCACTTCACTCAGCATTAGTTCATGTAAGTTTTTCCAGATTTTTCTGAAGTCTGCCTACTCCCCATTTCTTATGGAACAATAGTATTTCATTATATTCATATGCTACATTCCTCACTTAATCAGCATCTTCTCAATTTCCAATTCTTTGCCATCACAACAAGAGCTGCTATAAATAGTTTTGTAAGTGTGGATTATTTTCAGGGATTTTTTTAAAAGAAGGGTCGGTTAAGTCTCAGGACTATAACATATTTTTCTTTAAATTTGCGTTGCTATGGCCAGACATCATGTGACAAGCTTTTCTGTGCTTATCTATGTTGGTCCAATATTTAGAAAGTAGGATATCAATCAACTAATCCATATGCCAAGCTTATATGATGTGGTAGAACCAACAGTTATGTGATCTCAGGGAAAACTAGTTTCTTCTGATGATAATGAGAATTCAGGTGAGCTTCATGTATTCTACTCATACCAAATATAAACGCTTCCATTCAGTGATGGGTGCCACCCTGTAAGGACATCAATAATCTGGGGAGCATATGGAGGACCTCAAGGTGTTCAGGGGCTTGAAGTCATTGCCATAAGAGGATTGTCTCAGGAACTGGGAGTGCTTAGGCAATGAAAGAGAAGATGAAATGGAGACACAATGACTGTCGTCAAGTATTTGAGGAGCTAGCATGAAAAAGGTGCAGGTTGGTAAGGGGCTCCTTTGCCTGTATGTTAGGAAAACCTCCTTACCTGCTACTCCTGCTAAATATCTGACCACTTCTCGTATTCCTTTGCTAGAGAAGATTATTCTCAATAAATGTGAATACCCCCAGGGCTCTATCCCAGGCACTCTTACCTTCCCCTTATATATTATTTTCATTCATTATCTCATCCTACAAATTGAATTATCGTATTAATTCTGATAATTCTTAAACTTACTTATCTAGCCCTATTCTCTCAGTTGACCTTCAGTCTCACATCTACAATTGTTAATTGGAATGGCAACTGGAACAGCATGTCCAATGGACATCTTAAAATCAATCTGCTAAAAATGAGCACATTGACTTTCCTCTCAAATCTTCTGTATGTAGTACTATACAGGGTGTCACCATTCTCCCAGTCATGCAGCTTTCCATCCTAGGTGTCTCTTTTGATTTCTCATTCTCTCTCATTCCCGATCCCCATTTCCAGTCAGTTGCAAAGGTCTGTGAGTGTTACCTTTATGCCATTTATCACATGTGCCCCTTTTTTTCTCTGACAGTGCTACAACTCTGGGGCAGACCCTCCTTATCTCACTTCAAGAATATTGCAATAGCTTACTTGTTGCTTGTCATGCCACACATCTCTGCCATCTTAAAACTCCCCTTCACTAAACTGTCAAAGTGTTTTCTTAAACTTCAGATCTGACCTTATCCCCTCCCTATTCAATTAATATTATGACGTCCTATTACTTCTAGTATATTGTTTAATATTACACTTGGTGTTCAAAGCCTGTCATAACTCCTTTCCAATATTTGTAGTCTTTATACACTGTCAACAGCTCTCTGCCATTAACCTTTGTGACCCAGAAATGCCAGCCTCCTTGCTATTTCTTATTTAAAAAAATCACTTTTTCAACAATGGGTATTTTCACTGGCTATCTCCAATGCCTGAAATGCTCCCCCTTCTCATCACTTGGTTTCCCTTGGTTCCTTCAATTCTCATGGAAAATCTCACCTACGATAGGAAGACTTTCCTGACTCCCCTTAATTCTAGTTCTTTCCGACTGTGATCATTTTCACCTCACCCTGTACATAGCTTCTTTGTATATAGTTGTCCGCACATTATCTTCCCCAGTAGATTTTGAATCTTTGAAGGCAGGGACTGTCTTTTTGCCTTTCTATCCACAGTGCTTAATATAGTACCTGGCATGTAATAGATACTTATAAGTATTTATTGACTTGCTGTAAATGCAACTATTCAGAATCATATTGGACACCCTAAGAAGGTAGAGCTTTCCCAGAAAATTCTGAATAATTTCTTAAAAAAGAACTCCTTTTGCAAGCATGAATAGGTCTTAATGGCTCTTATGGTCCCTTCCAACTCTGAAGGTCTCCAATCACATCTACGCTACAGCAAATTACCTGAGTTGGACTTCTCTGCAGGATGGCTTTTGTTTTCATAGTTGTAGTTGAATAAGATGCATTTCCTTGATATGCTTAATCAAATTTGATTTTTCTTCAGTTTAATTGAATGTGATAGTCTAATGCTCTATAAAACTTGTATTAAAATAGTCTGAAAATAGAAACTCAGCTCCTCACTAACAAAAATAGCATGGAGAATATAAAATGTACTTAATATAGCACATGACACTGTTAAGAAACCTGAGGTTGATTCCTGAGCGTGGAAGGAATCATCTCAAGACGTTAACCCAAAGACATTTGTAACTACCCTGTAATTATTAATTTTGGAAACAGGATAATCAGAAGGCTTTATTAACTATAAAAACCAGGAACCACCAGAGAATTAGGACAGTCTAAACAGAGATGTCTGTGCCTTAGCAGACATAATTTCATTTGGACTCTCCTCCTTTACATCTTAATTTTTCTTTCACAAAATTGATGGTTATAACAGTGATGGTGATGATGATGAGGAGGAGAATGATACCTGCTATTTATATACAACACTTTAAGATTCAGAATGTTTATGAAAATTGTCTCATCAGATACTCAAAATAAACTTATGCATTCCCTATCGAAAATATTGTCATTTTTTAAGATTAGAACATGGAGGCTCAGATAACTCAAATAATTTCCCCCATGTCACATGACATGATAGAAGCAAATCTGCCAAATCGAAATTCAGCATTCCGATTGCATGCTCCCTTTGCAATTTGTTCAGGGGAGATAGAAAGGGCAAGAACAATCATGAAATGGAACCAAACAATATGACAGACATCATTTAATTCACACAAAATGGGAAATAACCTGCTCTGAATCCAAGTAAGTGTCCTTGTATGCAGACATTTGAATTGAATTGACTTTCTAGTTCTAGAAATAAAAAAAAGACAGGAAAATGGTTTTCAGCTTCCCAGTGAGCATTCAGTCTAAGAAACAGCAAATAAAAGAAGCA
>NW_027185697.1:22527393-22549494 GCF_028583685.1 Petaurus breviceps papuanus | reverse complement strand
GAATGTCACAACCCCCTTGACCCACTGCCCAATCACAAAGTAACAAAATGCGGGCATTCCTGAAAAACAAATCTCCCACTACAGGCTCCATGTGACACATTCAGCCTATTAGGGGCAGAGTATATTTACAAATCTGGGAATTTTCTTAGAGTCACTTAAGCCTATAAAAGGTCCAAGGGTCAGCGAAGATCTTCAGATTCCCATTCCCATAACAGTCCTATTCACCTGATTCAGGCCTCAGTACATGAATGAAATTCCCTGGTACCCATGATTTCTTAGTGCAGCAGTGGCAAGGAGTACTGTTTTGCTAACTAGGCTTGGTAGGAATATAATGTGCTTCAACCCATCCTAGTGTGGGCTGAATTGCTCTTCTCATCCACCTCCTCAGTCCCTACTTTAGGATTCCCTTGCCTCCTTCCCTGTGGAAGAGCGCTTTAACTTTCAAACTGGGATTAATGAAATAATGGGAAGCAAAATGCTGAAGGATCTGCTTGTTTCTAATATGAGCTTAGCTTGTCATAGGCCCACAGTCAGATGCTTTATATGGTGAAGCCTGGGTAGGTCTTCAATCCCATCTTTGTCAAGTTGTAAAAGTGCATCCATAGTTTTCTTTTCTTAAACTTCAGGTTTCAAGCCATAAAACCACTCTGGCAAAATAGACAAGCTGTAAATCTCTCTCTCTCTCTCTCTCTCTCTCTCTCTCTCTCTTTTCCCTTGTGCTACCTTATGGGCCCACTCAGCTGCTTTTGATCAAGGATATTTATAGATCATCATTAACCATGTTTATCATACTTACAGGACAAGGTAAGCAGAAAGATAAGCAGATTTTTTTAAAATATACAGAGATAAGTTTCCTGGAAATAGACACATGCCCTCTAAGGAGAGTGAGAGGGAAAGGAAAGATTTGGAAAAATATTGGGGAAAACAGTCACCATCATTTTGTGACTCTGAAGTCTTGGTTAGGAGTGGATTGGGTGGTATCAGGAGATGAAAAAATGATGAAACATCCTTCCTATCAGGCCTGTTGTCCCTGGTATAATATAGGTAACATAGCTTTAATTGCAGAGTCTAGCTCTAAGGATCTTATCAATGGTTAAGATTCTTTGTTATCATCAGTTATCACGGATTCCAACTCTGCTACTTATTGGGGCAATTCTTGCCCTTGACCAACTTACAATATCTGCCTACTTCTGTTGCCCTCTCTCTTGGCTCTTGAGATTGGAGGTTTTAGTTTCCCCTGGTATTTTAGGTTGGAAGGCTGCTTCTATGACACATTTCAGCTACTTGATCTCCCTTCCCCTCAATTTCCAGTTTATGATAGTAGACTCCTGGAGTCTAGTATGGGCCAATAAAAGATGAAATACTTGGATATATTTGCCCCTAGACAAATAAGCCTTCATCTTACCACTGGCCTAATCTCTATGGGAAACCCAAGGTTATGTGTACTACCTAAGTAAGGCCATGTCGGTGTATAGGCTTCATTTCAGGGGATCATACCTATTTATATTCTATTAATTTATATTCTCTTAAGAGAGATTTTGTTCTCTCTGCACCCCTGTGT
This sequence comes from Petaurus breviceps papuanus, assembly GCF_028583685.1. Classification (NCBI taxonomy): domain Eukaryota; kingdom Metazoa; phylum Chordata; class Mammalia; order Diprotodontia; family Petauridae; genus Petaurus; species Petaurus breviceps. Next base: position 22,547,933 of record NW_027185697.1, on the reverse strand, counting down.
TTCTGTCTCCCTTTGAAAGCCAAGTCTAAAAGCTAAGCATAGGTATGGGTATCCAAAAATTATCCTCAATTTCTTGTCAATAGAGGAACCCGGGGGGGGGGGGGAACAAAAGAAAACAGGACATTTAAGGTCCTCAACAAGGACTTAACAGGGTTGCCATCAATATGAGAACAAAGTTTTCACTACTATTAGTGTTGGTAGGGGACAATGAAGGCTTTTACATTTTCTATAGAAAGTATTATGGTCATGGGAATGGCTCAGGCTAGTCCTGTGATAGTTTAGTTATGACATTGGAATGAAAACTGGGTGGGTGGGGCAGCATGGTACAATGGATAGAGAACTGGCTTTTAAAACCAGGAAAACATAGGCTTAAATCATATTTCTGATAAATACTATCTGTAAAACTCTGGACATTCTCTTTGTTTTAGGAAACACCCTAACATCAAACATATTTTTTTTTTTTTCAAATTACTGACCTGTGTTGGTAGAAAGCATTTTTAAACTGGAATTTCAGTATATCAAGGAAATCACAGGTCAATGACCTATCCCTTTCCTTTGGAATGAAGGAAGGACATGGAATGTGGATCATATAAGAGTCAACAAAGGAGGTTGACTCAGTCATAGCATAAAAAAAAAAACAAACTAGAAAACAAAGATTTAGAGCACAATTTCAAGAACTTGGCCATTCAGCATGTCACATGATGGTGATGTGGTAACTCTCCTAGTCATTGAATATTCTCCTGCAAGTTAGAAGGGCACTGAATCCATTTGGTTGCATTTTTCATGCCTTTGGGTGAACAGGAAGCCAAATAAATACCATTCATTACTGTTAACAATAGGTCTTGAGGTCTACCTCCCTGGGCCAGGAAACACTTGGGCATAACTTCTTTGTTGTTTCAGAGATAAATAGCCTACAGAATAATGAGGGGGGGAGGGGGAAGGGCCCTGATAATGAACTTATCCCAAAAAGACATCATAAACACTTGAATGAAATCCAAAGTCAATGGTTGCTTGCGCCCTTTGTATTAATTTCCAACATGAAATATTTTCTCTGAACTTAGTAATGTTAACAGCTACCATTTAAAAACCACTTTAAGGTTTGTAGAGAAATTTAAAATGCCATCTCATTTTACAGAGGGGGAAACTGAAGCAGAAAGAAATTAAATGTCTTGCCCAAGGTTACAAAACTAGTAATCGTTTGGATCAGGATTCAAACTCATGTCTCCCTGAATGGCCCAGTGCTGAATCTGCTGCACCACCCAGCCATTTCAAGGACCTTTTCCTCCTTAGAGTTCTTTAGGTAGAAGCTGAATGACCAATTATCAGGTATTGTATAAATAGGATTCCTTTCATAAATGGACTGGACTCTATGGCTTCTGAGATTTCTTCTGTCTCTAAAATTATTTGATTCTGTGATCAATAAGTCCACCCATCATGTGATCATTAAATCATACATATAAAGCGAGAAAGAACTTCAGTATTCCTGTGCTCCAAGCTTTTAGTTTGACAAATGTAGAAACTGAGTCCCAGAGAATTGATGATGTTGCCCAAGGTCACAAAGGTATGAAACATCAGAAGTAAGATTATATTCCTTGCCTTCTGGCTTTGAAGTTAGAGCTCTTTCCAGTCCAATATCATAAAAAATTTAAAAGTATATATATATATGCTTTACTTGTGCTGTGGAATAGTGGGGAAAGAAGAGTCATTTGGAAGAAGGAGACTTAGGTACAAATCCTAGATTTGTGACTTATTAGTAATGTGACACTGCGAAAGTCTCTTCTCCAGACTTCTATTACATGAATAACATTTTAATGTTTTTCTAATTAAAACTCCTTTCCACTCTGTACCAAACATCCCTTCTGGTCTGAGAAATGTATGTACCCCCTTGCTCTCATGGCTGGTCTGAAAGTTGGGGTAGATTTTTTTTTGAGAGGGAGGACTGTTCATGTATATTCAAGCTATCCTTTATCCCATGCACTATTTTCCCCTGTCTTTCTTCTTTCTGCCTCTGCAGGGAGAACTTTAGTAGAATTTATGCTCCTGTTAGTGATAATATTTATGAAAGGATTTGAATTTTCTCCAAGTGGTAGGAAAGAGAGATCAAGGGAGACCTTTCATGAAGGCAGCAAAGGGTAATTTCTAGTTAAAGGTTTCTGATGATGAATTATACTTTTAAGACACTTTTCTTCTACAAGTTGCAAGACTTTTTTTCCCCCTCCAATTCCCTGATCATGGACCATGGCAAGACCATAGCTACTGAACCTCTCCTCCACCCTACACCACCCCCGAATTTAGCTTCCTGGGACAAAGTAGGCCATTCCTCCCCCACTGTCAGTCTTGGTTAGCCATCACCTGCACTGTTTTTGATGATACTGTGTGTCCCCTTGAGTTCTAGTTCAAGCACTTAAGACAGTGGACTGAAGCTAATTAGTATTGATGGATTTAGCAACAGGAAGCAGGGATGCAAAGTTTAAATGTAGCTGTCCAAACAAGTCAGTACTCATGAGCAAAGGGGGAAACACAGTGGGGTTTTTCCAGGTCTTGGGTTAGAACAACAATGGCCTACCTTGCCTTTTACTGCTGTAGCACATTTACATACATAGCCTTAGACTGCCATTATTTATCTTCCATACAAAACCATTTCAAGGACTTTCGGGGAGTGAATTGCCAAGTTTTTGGAGCCTATTAGCCCAGAATAAACTTGTTTCATTATATGCCTACATTTTAAAGAGGGAAATTCTGTTTTTCAGGGGAGAAGTATCAATTGAGCATTCTGTTGGATAAGGAGAAATTGTTGTTTTCACATAATAGACAACCTGCTATGTTGTATTATATGACATTTCTTTTATATATATGTTGCTTATAATTCTACATGAATACATTTTCACCCCATGATAGGTTACAAGCTCTTTGAGGGAAGAGACTTCTTTCCTTTCCTCTCCTTTCTTTGTGTCTTATATCCCCTCCTTTCTCTCTTCTTTTCTTTTATTCTTTTATATTTCTAGTACATAGCACAGTCCTGGGTGCATAGATAAGATCCTAATAAACCCATTTTAATAAACTTATTGATTGAAAGGCATCCTTGGAGTCAGGAAGGCAAAATAAAAAACATAAACAAATTCAAATGTAACTCTTGGCAACTCATGTAAGTGCTCAGTGTATTAAGCAACTCACTAAGACTATATATTAAATCATAGTAGGCAGTATGAATTTTTGGAGGGAATATTTTTACCAGTGCAACCTAAGTTAAAGAGAAATGCCCTAAAATGTAATTTCCCTTGATCATATGCCTAGGACACGATCATGGCCACAACAGCACATTGCAAACAGAAGGTGGTATAATACTTATTTTTTAAAACTTGTTTAGTGATTGTACATGTAGACCTATAGGGGATTTGTGACTATTTAATTTGATCCTTCATTTTAGAGAGGAGGAAATTGATGTGCTGACAAAAGTGATTTGCCCAATTCCGAGATATTTAGTCTTAGCAGGGATTCAATTACAAGTTGACTCAATTTTGATCATAATTTTCACAGACTTTATCCATCATATTTGCAAACCAGACAATGAAGAGGCAACATGGTGTAGGGTGCTTGATAAGGCACTGGATCTACCATTAGGAAGACCTGGGTTCATATTCTACTTCATATACATTAAGAAATTCACTTGAACTCTCTATATCTCAGTTTTTATTTCTATAAAATGAGTCAGTTGGACTTGACAATCTCTACTAACTCTTTTCCTTATAAACCTATAATGCTATGTTTTAGCATACAACAAATCCACAGTGAAGTACAAGGTAAGTAGGAGGTTTTTTTTGTTTTGCTATAACATTTCAAAAATACATCTATTTTTTAAGGCCAGGAAAAATCACTTTTTTTGTCATATGTTATGATGTGTTAAAATAAGAGACAGGGGCCTGGCTTTTTCATATTGGAGCTGCTATTTGCAAACTTCGCCCAAGGTGCCCAAGGGCCTTGTCTTGATTTAGCACTCCCCTGAGCTCATGTCATATAACAGATGGGGGATAAACACAAAGACAATAACCTCACAAAGTAATTTGTCTTGTTGGGAGGCAACAACTTGATCCTGGTGGGGGTGTGATACAAGCTAGATAGTAAAGTAACAAAGAAGAACTTACATGAACCATGCTATTCTGGGGGCCATTAAGTGTTGTAAAATATACAGCACGCTGGCCTTCAGAGGGGGATGGATGGATGAGGTCACTGACAAGACTCACAATGAATTCTTAGGGTATGCACTCGTTTATTCAGAAAATACCTGATTTTTCCCTACCCCCCAAAATAGTTTGTGATCCAATGATACTGAACCCCTTAATATCCCTCAAAGTAAACACTCCCTCTCCAGAGTCTGGATATTTTGCTAGCTGTTTCCAATGTCTAGAATAATCTTACCTCTCATCTCTTTCTCTTTCTTTCAGATCCTACTTAAAATCTGACCTTCACTAAGAAGATTTCCCCATCCCCTCTTAATATTAGGTAATTATCTTCAAATACATATGCATGTGTGTGATGTTTGTTAGATAGATGTTTATATGCACATATGTATGGTAAATTGGGGAAAATTATACATGTGTGTATATATGTGTACCTGCATACACATGCATATAGATCTATATAAAACTAGAATTTGGGAAATAATATAATAATGATCAAAGAAAAGCCAGATCAAAATGAGATGACAAATTTGAAAAGGGAAGATCGCTTTCACCTAGAGTAATTGTACAAGTTGTATGACCAAGACATATTTGCACACAGAAAGTGCTAAAATTATTATTTTTAAATCTCATTTAGTGATTGTAAGTATAGACCTATAGGGGATTTGTGGTTATCTAATCCTTTATTTGAGGGTCTTGAAGGAAGGCCAATTATGAACAGACAAAGAGGGGAGGGAAAGTCACAGGAGTCCTCCATTTCAGTTTAGTAGATCAAAGACAGGGAGGCAAGAGAGAAAAGGACGTGTGTGATGATGAGAAGTGACCCACTTGGCTGGAGAGTAGAGTATGTGAAAGGACCATGTATGGAAAGAGAATTCAGAATTTTGAATGGAAAGGATCCCAAATTTATTCTTTACTTTTCAGAAAATGGGGAAGCATGTCTAGGGCAAGTGCTATAGGAAGAAGAAACAGAGGCCTGACTTCTATTCCCATTGTACAAGTATGCACCATGTACAGTGCCAAGAGTTCTGTATGTTGGAACAGGGTGATTGGGTTTAAATCCTAGTTCTTCCCCCTTACTCTCTGTGTCACTCTGGACATGTCACTTGATCTTTCTCATCTGGGTTCTTTATCTGTAAAATGAGGGAATTGGACAAGAAGACCTCTAACGTTGTTTTCAGCTTACAATCTTCAATCCAATAACACTCATGTTTCATCCAACTCTAATTCCTTATATGATTTTCCACTTTATTTCTGACTGTTTTCATTATATATATATATATATATATATATATATATATATATATATATATATAAACACACTTAAGTAATGAAACCCTCTGGGACTCAGTTGCCTTATCTGCAAAACAGGATATTAAGATGTTACCAATAGGGGCGGCTAGGTGGTTGTATATTTATATGTATGTAATGAAACCCTCTGGGACTCAGTTGCCTTATCTGTAAAACAGGATATTATGATATTACCCATAGAGGCAGCTAGGTGGCACAGTGAGTAGAGTGCTGGCCCCAGAGGCAGGAGGACCTGAGTTCGGTCCTGGACTCAGACACTTAACAGAAAACAAATTGCCGTGCAACCTTGGGCAAGTTACTTAACTGAAATTGCCCTCCAAAAGGCCAAAAAAAAAAATAATGTTACCTATAGTATAATGGAAAAACTAGATAGCAGACCTTAAGAGATTTTCTTCAGATTCTAAAACCAATGTTTCTTAGAGTTCGGAGCTACCCTCCTTCAAGTATAAGATTTTCCTTAAAAAATGCTAGTATCATTTGTTTGCTAGGAATGAAGAGGTTAAAAACTTTGCTGATGATAAAATGTTCATGATTATTGGTGAGGGTATTCCTTAACTGCTCTTTCCTGATGGGGCAACACCTTAAATAGCTACTATTCAAAATATGACATTTAAGTTGCTGCTTTTATTTCTGTATTTTAATGAATATTTTTATTTATATATTTGTGCCCTCTGGAGAAGTGATCACCAAGGGCACAATTTGTGTAAAACTACCAAGCTGGTAACTATTGAACATCTCTGTAATGTAATTCCCCCCGCCAGCTACAGACTACCTGGTTGTCGCTTGAAATGTGACACCGATTAAAAATTACAAACCCAGCCTTATCATCTGCAATTTTAACCCTGGCTGTTTTCCAGGCTTCCTAACCCATGATGTCACTGTAGGAATACAAAAATCGTAGGACAAATGAGGAGGGAGACAGCTAGAACTAGTGGTGAACCTTGCTGGGGGGGTCATCGAGATGTGATGGTGGAATTTTTTCCAGGAAGTATCTCTAGCATCATTCAATGAGATTTGTAGAGGAAAAAAGAGGGTATGAAGAGTTATGACCACAAAGTCAAATCACTTCAATACCCCATTTCCCCCTGCTATTACATACTCCAGAAATTAAAGACTCCAAGGGGGAAGGGACTTTATAAAAATGTATTTTTCCTCCACAGGTATCCATAAAGAAATGAACCTAAAAGTTACATTATTACCTCTTGTCAATCAATCAATTAGTCAAGTACTAATAATTCTGCTATTTCTTGAAATCTCAGAGAAGATGCAGAAGGACCATTTCTGCAGGAGTAAGACCTTGGGAAAGTTAAAACCACTCTGATTTCTAGTGTTCATTTCAACATTAAATTCTCTGAGTTAAAAGAATGTAACCTACTTGAAATTATAAATCCCTTTCATTTAAAAAAATCACTTCAAATTTCAACAAGCGTGTATTACGTGCCTGTGATGTGTCACGTTTTGTTTACTGTGGATTAAAACACACAAAAAAGAACAATCTTGTGGAGTTTTCATTCTGTTGGGAAGGAAATACTACCTACGTAAAATGTGAGAAACAGTATTGATAGAGTAGATACAAAGTAATTTACTGATGGGGACGTAGAACTAACCATTCAAATAATCATGATATTCTTTTATGAGGTATAAAAGCTCTGTGGCCACAGTGCCTAGGGGCACTTGGCAACAGAACTTTAATAAATTCGTACACCAATGAATTGACTAAAATTCTTAACATTTTCTTTAATGTTTTTGGTGTCTTTTCATATGCATTCATTGTGCATACCCTTTGATCTAGCAACATCCCTTTAGGTACATATCCCAAAGACATCAAAAAAGGCGGGTAGAGAAACTGTTTGTACAAAGATGTCTATAGTAGCTTTTTTTTTCCCCAGTGGCTAAGAAATGGAAACTGAAGTAATGTCTATCAATTAAGGAATGATTAAATGAGCTGTGGTATATAATTGTGACAGAATATTATCGTGCTATAAGAAATGACAAGGATGGTGATATCAGAAAAACCTGGCAAGACTTACATGAACTGATGCACAGTCAAGAGAGCAGAAAAAGGAGAATTTTGTACATAGTAACAATAATATTGTACATTGGAGAAGCTGTTCTCAGTAATACAATCATCCCAGAAAATCCCAAAGGACTAATGTTGAAGCAAACTATCCACCTCCAGAGAAAGAACTGAAACATACATATGTGTATATGTATGCATATACATGAATGCAATGTGTATATATGCATATATGTGTGTATTTATGTGCACCTGTAGGAATATATGTATATGTGTTTACACACATATATACATATATCTATATGTAGAGTTATAGATATAGATCTATCTCTCTATCTATATTTTAGACCAAAGCATGCTATTTTTACTTTCTTTCATTCTTTTTCTTTTATTCTAGTCTTCTTATAAAAAATGACTACTATGGAACTCTTTTACATGACTGCATGTGTATAACCTACATCTGATTGCTTATTGTTTCAGGGAGGGAAAAGAGGAGAGAGAGAGGGAGGGAGAGGGTAGAGTAATTTGGAACTCAAAATTTAAAAACATATTAATTTTTTAAAAATATAATTGGGGAAAATAAATATATATGAAAGAAATCTGTACATGTAACAGTAGCATTTGACTGTGTGTCTGACATCCCAAACCTTTAGACCCCCAATTCTATACTGAGAGAAGTTTTAGACATTTGCATCTTGTACTTTGTATTGGAGAAAAAGATACTGATCAGGTATCAGTTTAAAGGTGTCCTGATCTTGTCATTCTGTGAATAGTCGTATCAATCAATCAAAATGGACCCCAAGAAGCTGTCCGCAATATATCTAATATTTTCAAAGTGGAATTCAGATTTTATACAATGGATTCCTCCTTCTTTCTGTAAAGTTACCTCTTTCTAAGGAGTCCTGAAATGCTGCATGAGGATCTGTTCCCAGACAGATAAAAGACTATTCTGATTATTTGAGCTCTTAGACCTGCTTCCCCATCAGACTCCTAGATCATTTCTGAGGTGAGTGGGCCTGGGGGTACAGCAGTTACATTTCATAGGGTATAAGAATGGGAGACATTTCAGCCCCAAATGCCTTATGTGTCTAAGGTTAAAAAGAGAAAACAAATTGCCTGAACAAGAACGTGTTTAGAGCCATTGGTGTTTAATTTAATAGCACACCAGGGAGTAACTTGCCCAATGGCTCCTTCCTATGTGAGTACCCCTTACATAAAAATTTCAGCTATTGGAATGAGGCCAGCAGTTGTGTCTCTGATATTTGAAATAACAACAGAAACAAAATTAACTTAAAGAAAGGTCATTTGCTTTCATATCCTGTGTGTAAAGCTATTGTATTACCTTAAATTTCACCACAGAACACAATTTTATCCAACACTGGAGAAGATATATTTTTTCACAATACCTTCTTCCTTCCAGTGATGTAAACACATTTAAGAAAGGGAAAGGTGAACAATATGACAATCCTCCACTTTCAGAACATGAAGACTAATGTTCCAAGCTCTTCACTTTGAAGACCTTGGTTTAATTCCAGGTATGGCCTGAGATAATTATAACTCTGGTTCCTCTAGATCCTATGAAAAAGGACTTTGGGGTATATCAGGAAATAATTCAAATGTAGGTTTCTCCAGATGTAGGTGAAATGAACTCAAGGCCCCTTTATAGGCATGCAGGGTAACAGGGTATATCTCATCTGGAACAACTGTTACTTCACAAACAAGTACTCTTCCCCCCACATGTAGAAAACACAAAGTGCTCACAGCATATTCCATTAAAAAGCAATATAATTCTTCTCCCTCTCTTGTGAATTTTACTTTTGCCTTATGTAGATTCTCAGATTCCTATATAATGAGTAAAGCTAATGTGATTATATATATTGAACGAAATGTGGGGAACAGCTTCTCAATGAATTCTTAAGGTTCAGTAAGTTACTATTTGTAAGTGACCTTGCAAGTCAATTAATATCTTTGAGTCTCAGTTTCCTCATCTCTAGAATGAGAAGGTTGGAATAAGTGACCTTGAAAATCACATGCATAAAAGGAAGGAAAGGAAGAAGTAAGGAAGGGAAGGAAGAAGGGAAGAAAGAAGGGAAGATTGATATTCTACTGTTTGACAGGCAGTATGTTTCATATATTATGTACTATGTACTTTAAATACGATTTCATTTAATCCTAAACAACCCTTTGGTATTGGTGCTTTTAATCACTCCCACTTTATAGTTGAGGGAACTGAGAGAGATAGAAGTTAAGTACCTATCCCAGGGTCTCACATATAGTAAGTGACTGAAGCCAGATTTGAACTCATTTTCCTGATTCCAGACCCAGTGCTCTATCTGATTTGGCATGTAGCTGCCTTTATAGGATAGTTAAACATTGCTTTCCTCACTAATCCTCAAACAAAATATTTCATCAACTATTTCTATTCCTCGACAGTTATACTCATTCCTGCCATTCCATTTATAATCATCTGTTATTGTCTACTATGAGTCAGACGATATTTAATACAACAGTTCCTACCATCATAGATGGATCTGTTGTATAGAATCAAGTCCCCTCTCCCACCCCATTCCAGTTAAAGCATTTAGGGTCATCATAAGCCTAAATCTTCAAATTCCACCTTTGCCTCTGTTTCTTTCTTTGACAACTATGCAGAGTGAGAAAATTTTCTCCATTTGGAAGTACAATTTTTTAGGCAGTATAATCACTTTTCTAGTTAAATCACCTTAAGTTCCTTCAATAATTTTCAATACTTCCCAGCCCTTTTAACACCCAGGTTAAGATTTTGTGCATTCTCTCCTAATTGTTATTGTCTGTTTTTAAAAAGAGCCTGTAGGACTGAATTTAGGACTCTGACAGTCTAATTAGGACAGATTTATCACCATGAGTGTTTGGGACATTTAAAAAATAAACCTGTGACTTCACTGGGGTAAAGAATATCTAGGGTCAGCCAGGTAGCACAGAGAGTAAGAGTACTGGCTCCAGAGTCAGGATGACCTGGATCGAATCCAGGCTCAGACATTTAGCACCCACCCAGAAACATCTGGCCATGTAACCTTGAGCAAGTTACTTAAGCCCAATTGCTTAGGGGCAGCCAGGTGGTTCAGTGAGTAAGAGCACCGGCCCCAGAGTCAGGATGACCTGGGAGCAAATCCAGGCTCTGATACTTAGCACCACACCCAGAAATAACTGGCCATGTAATGTTGGGCAAGTTACTTAATCCCGATTGATTAAAAAAAAGAATTTCTAAAGAAAAGACTCTCCATATGTGATAATAATGGCAATTAAAGATTCCCCTGTATTGGCTTGGTTTTCAAATTGATTGTGTTAAAACCCAGAGCTTGTTAATCCCACCTGTGGGATGGACTTGTTGATGTGAAAAGAAAGTCCTGAACTGGGAGGAGCTGGTGACATAGATTTGGAGAGACAAGAGAGAGGCAGAAGAACTTTTTGGAAGCAGCACCTCGTGGAGGCAGAGAGAGAGAGACTGAGAAGGATTTCTTGGGGACACTTTGAATCGCCCTGGACTTTTGAGACCTGCCCCCAGAGCTGCCAAGGACTGAGGAGACATGACTGTTTTGCTGGTACTTTGCCTGTCTGTTTTGATGTTGTTTTGCCAGATTTGTCCACTGGTGAAAGACAGTCCTGTTGTTGAAGAAGTCCTGGAACCTGGCTTTTGGTTAAGAAGCCCTGAGACTGTCCTGCAGACAGAGAGTGAATACTGTCCACTGGTGAAGGACAGTGCTGTTGTTGCAGGGATCTGGGAACCTTTCTGTTGGTTCAGAAGCCCTGAAGAAGGATTTTCTTGTTGTATGTTTACAGAAATCCTGGGAGAGAGTTTTGCTAATGTTTTCAGGGATTCTAGGACTGTTCTACAGAGAGAGGATGAATTAATGAAGGGACTAGCAATGTATCTTATGGCCTTGCTAAGCCTTGTCTCCCCAGGAACTAAGATTGCTGAGAACTTGCCTCCTGTCAAGATGAAGAAAAGATCTCCATTCAGGTATTAAGTGCTGTGCTTAAACTTGATGTAACTCTGGGGTAGATTCAATTGTGATCCAGGGGTGGGGAACTTTTGACCTTTTTGTGTTCTATGGTTGAACAAATGAATGTACTTTACTTATGTTTGGAAACTAATCTCCATTTGAGAAGAGGGGCTTTGTGATGGACTAAATGAAGGAACTTGCCTAGGGGTGGAGTAGTATTTAGAACAGGGACTTTGTAACTGATTGGATTAATGGAAGGTCCTGGGGTAGGGTAGTACTTGGAGATTATTTAATCACACTTAGTAAATGCTGTATTTTGAATGATGTCATGTTTTGACCTTCTCTGTTCTTGGTTTGTCACTGAATAAAATGGAGAGCGCCTATGCTGGTATTCTGAACCTTGGGAAGTTGCCTTTCCTTGGTGTTACAGTACACCATACCAGTATAGATAGGTACCTACCTACTTTGTATATTTGAGTTTTGCATAGTTAGCTGGGGCACTGAGCAACAGAGGCAAAGGGTGGAATTAGACAATTTAAGTTTCTGAAGATAAACTTTCTAAGAAGCATAGGTTCCCAAAGTAGGTGATGCCACGCCCTGATGATTATTTATGCATGTATAAATCAGCTTGCAACAAATTATAAAGGATATAAAAGCTAAGAGTTCCTTGTAATTGTGATTGTGTCTAATCTAAGGTACCAGGAAAGATTGATATTCCTAGATCACTTGATTTTGGGAATTCTGAGCTGCAATTAAACTAAAATCAATTGGCTATCCACATTAAGTCCAGAATTAATATGGTGAACATCTGGGAATTGGACAGGGCTCCCAGAATATCTAAGAAAGGATAACCTGGCCCTGATTGGAAAGTGGGTTGATAAAAGTATTTGTGCTGATAAGCAGTATCAAAGCTAAGCTGTAGATATACTTCTAACATTGGTGAGATAGAGAGATCTAGATTCTTTTTTTTTTTTAAGCAATCGGTGTTAAGTAACTTGCTCAAGGTTACATGGCCAGTTATTTCGGGGTGTGGTGCTAAGTATCTGAGCCTGGATTCGATCCCCAGGTTATCCCAACACTGGAGCTGGTGCTCTTACTCACTGAGCTACCTGGCTGCCCCTTGAGAGACCTAGATTCTTTTTTTTTTAAAGCAATCGGGGTTAAATAACTTAGTCAAGGTTACATGGCCAGTTATTTCTGGGTGTGGTGCTGAGTATCTGAGCCCGGATTTGATCCAGGTCATCCCGACACTGGAGCCGGTGCTCTTACTCGCTGAGCCACCTCGCCACCCCTAAGCAATTGGGGTTAAGTAACTTGCTCAAGGTAACACGGCTAGGTGTTTCTGCTTGGGTGCTAAGTGTCTGAGCCCGGGATTTGATCTCCAGGTCTTCTCAACACTGGAGCTGGTGCTCTTACTCTCTGTGCTAACTGGCCGCCCCAAGAGACCTAGATTCTTAAACACACAAACAAATGAATGGGGGAATGAATGAATGAATATTATATTTTATACTTATATTTTTTTTATCCTAGAGGAAAAATAGGAAACTAGGCTAGTGGTATGGTCAAACATATTATAGCAGTATCTATATGACCAGTGTATAGAAATTGTAAGTAATTACATCCATTCAAAAATAGGACATTTTGTAGTTAGGCTCAGGAGATGGCAAGGTCAGTATGACTAGAACTGTTTATGTAGGAAGTAGATCTCTGCTGTCAAAGATATGATCAATTTTGAAATGGGGTTGGAGGTTGGAGCAGAGGGCTATTAAGGTCTTGTTCAACTCTCAAGTTCTTTTGTTCCCATAAAAGCTATGAGAGCAGTAATGTGGCAGTGTAAAACATGGTCTGAATGGAAATTCAAGTGGCCCCTATTATTCAAGGTTTTACTTACTCAGGAATAATTATCTTCCTTCCTTCTTGCAATATATTGGCACCTTCCATTAAAACATCCTCTTCAGAAAACATGGATTCTCTGCAGTTCCTGCTTTTTCAAGGCCCTGGACTATAAAGCATCACTAGGAGAATATTTGACTTTAAGATAGGGCACTAAATGAAAAAAAAAAATCTACCATCATTCAATCTGCCAATAAACATTTTTAAGTACCTACTCTGTGCCAGGAAATGTGCTAAGCACTGGGGAGACACCATACCACAAGACCCTGCCCCCCCCACACACACACACACAATAAAGTCTCTGCTCTCAAAGAGCTCTCGGTCCACTGGGGGATATAGCATGAAAATACATGTACAAAGGAAATCCACACAGGATACATTTGAGATAAGTAACAGAGAAAAAGTGCCAAGATTTCAGAACTTGGAAAACCTCCTTGGAAAAAGTAAGTCTTTAGCTGAAATTTGAAGGAAGCCAGGAAAACCAGTTCCAGGCATGGGGGTGAGCCATTGAAAATGCCTCAAGTTTGGAGATGGAGTTTTTTTCTTTTCTCTCAGGAACAATAAGCTCCATGTCACTGGGTCACACAATACAGAGAGGAATTTAAATAAGGTATAAGAATACTGGAAAGGGAAGAAGGGATCAGGCTATGAAGAGATTTGAATTCTAGAGTATTTCATATTTGATTGTGGAGGTAATAGGGAGGCATTGGAGTTTATTGAATAGATGTTAGATATGTACTTTAGGGAGATTGATTTGAATCAAAGTTCTGCATATAATTTGTGCTTGAGAGAGTTTTTGGTGAATGAATAAATGAATGAATCCATCCATCAGTCAATGAATCATTAACTTAAAGATACTTGCCAAAGTGAGATGACAATGTTGTCCATTTAAGTGAGGAAATAGATCAACTACACACATTTCCTCACTCGATTTTTTAAAAAAACCCACATTCCATAAACTACTTTTTTGACAGATACATACAATGAGTTACCAGGTTTGGGGGCAAAGTATTTCTCAGCTGATCTCATAACAATGGCATTTATAAAGCTATTCACCCATATTGCTCAAAACATAGAACTGAGAGGCAGAAAACTCTACCGTGGAAAAATATACTCTTGTCGGATATTCCTGGCTTTAGCCCTTCTCATTCAGTTAAGGCCCATGGCCTGGTGGAATCCTCACAAACACTCTTTCCTCAGGTGGTTCTTGCTTAATATTCACTTCAGACATCAATCGCATGCTTGGTTCCCAAAGTACAGCCTGCCTTCACAACACTAGTAGAATCACTGCCTTGCTAGGATCGAAAACTTTCTAGGACATTCAATCTGATGATTATTTTCTGTAATTAGTACAAACATGAAACACTGTTTATCTCATTGAGTATCTGTCAAAATACCATTATAAAGCTATTGGCTTTAGAACCTTTCAAGGGGAGCAGCTCTACAGCTTCCAATTCAATCTGATAGATGAATATTCATTGATCAGTAGGAAGACAAAATGCATGGATTTTTGGTTCCATTCTATTACCACTTTTGTATGTGAGTAATTCAGTCCAACAAAAGTGCTTCTTATAAAATGACAAGAGAAATACATAGTTCAAAATGGTGACTGCCTCCTCAAATTTTGATAGAGCACTTTAAACCTCATAATGTTAATCTTTGTGCATGCCATAGTTCTCCCTTAGATTTTAAACTACTTGAGGTGAAGGATTATGCTATTTGGATGTTTTACTAGTTATCTGGAACAAAAATACACAATTAGCTATTCTCTGCATTCAAAAAGGATGGATTCTGTTGGAATGAGAGGATATGGGAATATACCAAGATAAACTCCAAATGGAAACCTAATTTAGAAAGAAAAGGTTTAATAATAAGCAAATTAGAGGAGCAAGGAAGAAATTATCTTTCTCATCTCTGGACAGGAGAAAAATCCATGACCAAACAAGGAATAGAAACAATCACAAAAGGTAAAAATGGATAATTTTGTTAATATAAAAATAAAATATTTTATACAAAGAAAGATGATACAATTAAGTATTAGAAAGAACATAATTTATGAGGGGAAGAATATTTTAGCCACTTCATCTGATAAACTGAGTGGTGTAATGAAAAATGTTTAATAGCTTCCTGTAATGTTAATGGGAGTTGAAGATCTTTCCTGCCCATTAATATGCCTCACTTGGAGCCCAACAAGAGAAGTTTGCTTAGGGGAGGATTGTTTCTCAGGAAGGGCAACATCTCTTGTTACTTTGTAATTAGGCAGTAGATCAAGGGGGTTTTGATGACCTCTGACCTTGAAGAATGGTATATATATACATATATAGATAGATAGATATAGATATAGATAGATAGATATAGATATATATATATATATCTATAGATAGATAAAGATATATATGTGTATGTATGTATGTATGTATATGTATATATACTCTGAGGGTAGCCTTTTGCTTTGGGGCTTACTCATGAGAAGAGTGTGAAAATGATGTAGCCAGAGGGATTCTGGGTAGTCATTAAGGAGCCTCCCAACTTTTAAAACCCAGATGTTGGTGCTTATCTCTCTGGTAACTGTATGTATATCTTTGATGAGACAACTTCTAACTTTTTGCTTCTAATTTGTTTTTATATTCTCTGCAGTTCAGAGAATATAAATGCTAACTTTTTCCTCTGAACTAAGTGAAATATATCTCTATCTCTATCTCCATCTATATCTCTAGCTATATCTATCTCTATCTGTATATCTACCTATATATATATATATATATATGTATATATATAATTAAAGTAAGTTTGTTAACCCCTTTTTTGTTACTCCTGCTCAGAAAAAAATGCTCACTATAGACTTTTAAGTTTAAATGATATTATTAACATTTTCTCCAATTCTTAAGTATAGAGAATTAACAAAATTATTTATAATGTTATGATTTGTAACATTTGCCAATTTCCTAGGCATAAATGCTTATGGGCTCTCAGGAGCCACTAAGAACTGGATCCAGGATAATATTGCATGGATAGATAAAACATTTATTAATTATTATTATGTCCAGGCACTATGACACGTGAGAATACAAATAAAATTAAAAAAAAAGATAATTCTTGCCCTCAAGTAACTTATATTCCAGTGGGGGGAAGATATGCCATAATATAGAGCTATAAATGTGGGGATGGACAAGGTGAAGAAGTTGTCTGGAGAGTGGTAGGCTGAATTTTGCTTCAAAAGAGCATGACTGGAATGGTTGCTCCTCATATAGAAATTCAGAAACAAATCAGAGGGGGAAAAAAAAAAAACAATAACAATTGCCAGCATGGCAATCCTGTTGGGGGAGAGTTGGGAAGGTTATACCATAGTGCAAGCATTGGTCCATATTGGAAGATAAGATTCTGATTTATATTTGTAAGACTAATAGACTTTCCATATTGGATAAATGGTCAGTGAATATAAAACAGATAGTTTTTGAGGGAAGAAATCTAAAGTTTTAACACCAACTTTCCCCCTTCTACCTCTTTACGTCCAAGTTAATCTTGAGGGAATGCATTTGCTCCCACTTCAGTGTGTGATTTGACAAGGCAACAGGAGGTCCAAGGCTTCCACTAGGGGTGGAAGAAAAACAGGGAGAAACATGGAACTCATGTAGGGTGCAACCACCTGGTTAAAATAGAAACAAGAAGTGAAACTTAAAGGTCATTTGAGAGAGAAGGTGTGTCTTGATAACATATGCCCGTAACCCTTTCAAATACCCATCAGTTGCCAAAAAGGACATCTCCATATCCTGTTCTCCATATCCCCCTAGCATTATGTATGAACAATGTAGTATTCACAATGCCTATGGTATCTATAAATATGCTGATATGGTTATTAATCACAAAATATACCAGGCTCTCTACATAGGGAATAAAGCTAGAATATTTATTCAAATACCAGAAAACTGAGTCCCCAAACCAGAAAATCAAAGCCATCACAGTAGTTATGAAGTTGGCACAGGCAGTTAATGTAGTAAAAACCCACATTTTGAAGCCTTCAAAACAGAACAGGCTACCTCAGGCAAAGGTCCTGCTCTCCCCACTCACAGCAACTGCTCAGCATACAGGAAGCCTGCGCTCAGCAGCTCTAGACCCCCACAGTTCCCATCCCTGGCTCTCCTTAGCAGGAGTCCTTAGCAGAAATTCTGGCTGGCTCAAAAACAAGAGTTCGCTCCACCATCGCTGCCGCTACTGCTGTCACTACTGCTGCCACTGTCACTGCTGCTGCTGCTGCCATTGCCAGGTTTCCAGTCACAGCACACTCCAGCTTGGCTGCTGCTTCCTCTTGCCCCAACACTTCATGCTACATCAGCAAATTCAAGGGTCATGGAAGATCTTTAAATCCCATGGCTGTAACATTTGGCTTCAAGATCTTTCATGTCCCTTACTTCTCAAAAATACATTAGGAATAACTAGTGTCAACAGAATTTTGTAACACTATGACAAGGATAGCACACAATAAATACAGAAAACAATTTTTTAGGGTGGCGCTTGAGCACAAACTCCCCATTTTTCGCCCCCCCATGGGGTCCCAAAATCTTGGGGTAAGGGGTGAAGGTCTCTTCTTCCATGACTATTTGCTGCTGAAATCAGACGTAGAGATTTCCCTGCTCAAAAGGGTCCCATTTGAGAGGTCAGTTCTTAATGTGCTTGATGCCAGGTCCAGGGTGACACATCACAGTTGCAGACAGGGGATGACATCCAGCTTAACCTATCAGGAATCTACAGATGGAGGGTACCAAGCCTGCAGAAACAAATCTAGCAAACAAGGTGAACACACAAAAAGCTAAGAAGAAGCAAAGATACAACCAGAAACAAGGCAGATATAAAATCATCATTGCTATGTCCATGAGCCCCCTATTGTAGCCTCACTCATGGTAAAATATAGAAGTTAAGAGTACAATTTTGTAATCATCTTCTCCAGAATTAAAAACAAAACAAAACAAAACAAACAACAACGACATAAAAAAAAAAAAACAGTTACAGTGTTATCCCTCCCATGTGCTATAATCTCCGCAGCTTTTGGAACATCAACTGGCTCCAGTTTTACTCATACTTTAGTTCCCAATTTAATTCTATTAGTAGAACCAAAACTTTCAGTTTCTCTGATGGTTATTTTGAAAAGAGGGTCAGTTTTTATAAGTGGTATTGTTTTACAAGGAATGATAATCACTTGAACTGTCCTATAATTTTTATGACTGTGTATGGGCCTTTCACCTAAATTATGGAATGTCACAACAATTTCTCCTTGATAATTAGAATTTATTAGTCCAGCCAATACATGTATTCCTTGAACTGCTAATCCTGATTTGGGTAAAATCTGTCCAAAGCGATTTTTAGGGATTGTTATGCATATTCCAGTGGGGATTTTGCTTCTTTCTTTTCTGTCCCAGGAAAACTCCTCCAAACAATGTAAATCATACCCCACTGAACCAAGTGTTCTTGGGTATGGTTATGGGACATCTATCCTCAAAGTCCAATACTCAATATTTGGGATCTTATGTGTTTGTTGTTTTCTAATTTGCAGATTTGGGGTGATCACTCTGGCTACAGGTGTATTTCCTCCAATAGTCTATTATTCAAATTATGTAAAGCCATGAACAAATTATCCTTCCAATGTTGATATAAAT
Source organism: Petaurus breviceps papuanus (assembly GCF_028583685.1). Lineage (NCBI taxonomy): Eukaryota > Metazoa > Chordata > Mammalia > Diprotodontia > Petauridae > Petaurus > Petaurus breviceps. Next base: position 22,528,900 of record NW_027185697.1, on the reverse strand, counting down.
TATTGGAACTTAATTTCCTTCACTGATCTTTCAGCAAAAAATTCATTCTTTCAATTAACCCAGATGCATGTGGATAATATGAAATATGATGTATCATTCTATATTGTTTAGTATACAGTACTTCATTTCATTACCTTCCACCCTTGCAGGATCCTTGGCTTTACAATCTCAATGTAAATGGTCATGGATGCATGGAACAAAGAAAGGCACTATGCTTTATTATCCTGCCAAGTATGCCGTAATGTAATGCCAAGAAAAGGCAACTTCCAAGGTTTAAAATAGCAAAATAGCAGCTCTCCATCTTATTCAGTGACAAATTAATAACAGAGAAAATCAAAATACAGCATTCACCAAGTGTCATTCAATAATTTCCAAGTACTACTCCACTTCTGGAAAGCACATTCATTTAGTCAATCACAAAGTCCCTCTTCTCAAATGGAGATTAGTTTTTAATCCTAAAAAAAGTACGTTAATTTGGTCAGTCACAGAGCACAAAAAAGTCAAGAGTTTCCCATCTCTGGATCACAACTGAGTTAAAATTATCATCAGTTACCAAGCACCTTCTCAAAAGGGGCAGTAGAGAGCACAAAGGCCATCTACCCCTGAGCTACAAGCCAAAGAGATGTCTTTTCTTCATGTTGACTTGAGACAAGTTCTCAGCAATTTCTGTTCGTGGGGAGACAAAGCTTAACATGGCCACAAGATACATTGCCAGTGTCCTCATTCATTCACTCTCTGTTTGCAGAACAGTCTTAGGACTCCTGAAAACATCAGAAAGACCCTCTTCCAGGACTTCTGTAAACATACAAGAAAATACTCCTTCAGGGCTTCTGAACCAACAGCAAGGTTTCAGACCCTCTGCAACAACATTGCTTTCCTTCACCAGTGCAAACAATTCATTCTCTGTCTGCAGAATAGTCTCAAGATCCCTGAAGCAACAGCAAGGTTCCAGAAACTCTGCAACAACAGCACTGTCTTTCACTAGCAGACGAGTTTGGCAAAACCACATCAAAATAGAAAGACAAAATACCAGCATCACAGCCATGTCTCCTCAGTCTTTGGCAGCTCTCAATAATCCTGGACTGCTTGAAGTAGCCCTCAGCAGTTCTCTCTCTCTCTGCCTCTACGATGCTGCTTCCAAAAGTTCTTCTGCCTCTCTCTCTCTGTTTGTGCCTCTCTAAATCCATGGCACCAGCTCCTCCCAGGTCAGCCCTCTCTTCACATCAACAAGTCCATCCCACAAGTGGGATTTACAAGCTCTGGGTTTTAACATTCAACCCCAAAACCAATCCAATATAGGTGGATCTTTAAATTCCATTACTATTACACATTATGACTTACATCTTCCTTCCTTCCTTCCTTCCTTCCTTCCTTCCTTCCTTCCTTGCTTCCTTCCTTCCTTCCTTCCTTCCTTCCCTCCTTACTTCCTTCTTTTCTTCCTTCCTTCCCTCCCTCCCCTCTCCCCCTCTCTTTCTTTCTCATTTCTCTTTCTTTCTTTCATTCTTTC
>NW_027185697.1:22502524-22517393 GCF_028583685.1 Petaurus breviceps papuanus | reverse complement strand
CTACATTATGATTTTTGTTTTATTCCATAAGCAAAAATAAAATATTTTAAGTGAAAAAGCAGGAAAAAGAACCTTTTCCTTATGCACATTAGTGCCCTATGAGAGCACCTTTATATTGCTGTGTGTATATCTTGCTTATTTGCCTGCTTTAGTTTGTAATATTCTTTTTAGCAGAAACTGGTTGGTCTTTCTTTTTATCAAAAGCTCTTAAAACAATGCCTAGCATGTAGCATAAACTTAATAAATTCTTATAGACTTAAATATTTGTGGAAGAGTAATGATATGAATACATATTTCATTCAGGAAATAAAGGAATGGAAAGAGAGAATGAGTTTGTATTATAATCAATTAGTAAATAAGTCAATAAGTATCAATTAAGGGCCTACTATGTGTCTTCATTGCTCAGGATAATAAAAAGGCAATATTCAATCCTTTATCCTTTAGGATGCCACAGACTAATAGGGGTGACAACTTTTAAACACATATGTACAATAACGGGTAACTTAGAGATCCTCAGCAGGAGGAAGCCATTAACACATAAGGGGAATGGGGAAGTCTTCTTGTCCAAGGGAGGAAATGCTGGGATTTACAGGATGCAAGAGAAGTGAGAAAACAGAGATGTGGAGAATATTCTAGGCATGCGAGACAGCCCATGAAAATACCTGGAAGCTGGAGATGGAGTGTCTCAAGGAAGGAACAGAAAGGAAATCAGCAACACTGGCCTGAAGAATATGTGGGATGGGGTAAGGCAGATGAAGCCCAGAAAATGAGAATGGGGTCAGGTGGCAAAAGGATGATTTTATATCTGATCCCGGAGGGGATAGGGAACCACTGGAGCTTATCAAATAAGGGGGTAACAGAGTAATGTCCATATTGTTTGAAGAATAATTTGACAGCTGATTGAAAGACACACTGGCAAGGGGAGAGACACTTTGCGGCAGGCAGGCTCACCACAGGGCTGTTGGATTGTCTAACTGTGAGAAAAGGAGGACCTGGACCCAGGTGGTAACAATGTCAGATGAGAAAAGGTACAGATGAGAGATTTTTCCAAAGACGAAAAGGTCTTAGCAATAGCTTTGGCATTGGGGGGATGGTAAGAGTTAATGAGGAGGCCAGGATCATTCCTGGGTTGGGAGCTTGGAGAACCTGGAAGGATGAGAGGACAGACTAATGAATAAAGAATGTGTTTCTGCTGGATGTGAAATATTAAGAGAAATGGAGGAAGCTCTTCTGTGATTTTGTCATAGTCTCTGTGGGATATTTTATGTAACAGTAGATAAGGGAAAGAATTTTACAGCATGTGGAATCTTTACACTGATCAGAACCAGTAAAAAAAAAAAAACCTTCTTTCAATGCCCTGGGAGATGATTGAATTAAGAAATGCTCTTAAGAACTGCAAAATCTTCATGTAATAAATAAACAAGAATGTGTGGAAAGGTAGTGTGGTAAAGTCTTTAGAATATTGGTTTTGCATTCAAGGAGACTGGAGTTCAAATCCTGCTTTTGACACTTAAAAGCTATGGGACAGTGAAAAATGCCAAGATCATCATTTACATTTAGGCTTTGACCTTGATATAATTCTGTTTTGAAGAATACACTGGTGATGAGGAGTCTTGCATTGGGTAATTTTTAAATTTTATCCCCTTAGTTAATTTATAGCATCAACACTTCATGAATATGGTGCAGGGAAGGGTATATCAGCTCTGGAATTAGAAACCCTGGAATCAAATTTGGCTTCTTCTGCTTTATCCCTCTGTGATCTTGACTAAGTCACTCTACTTCCCTTGGCCTTGCTTCAGTCATCTTTGGAATAAGAGAATTGAACAAATGGCCTGTGAAGTCCTTCACAGCTTAATCAAAGATCCATCCAATTCCTGCACCTAGAGAGAAAAACAGCTTTCAAAGACTACAGTGGTCTATTGACATAAAAGAGAAATAGAATTAGAGTTGTCCTTCAAAAGCAACATTTTGGCCTCTATGGTGCTAATGGGACCAACATACTTAATTCTTCTATTCATACTCCAGCTAATCACTTGGTCCTACATACAGAAAATCATGCAAAGGACACACATTTTCACTGACCATTTTGTTCATGCAAGAATGGACAAATTATTCCATAATTAAGAAGAGTATATTCTTATAACTTGAAGGAAAAAATTAAAGAATCTGGTGTTTGGGGCAGCTTGGTTGTGCAGTGGAGAGAGTGCTGGCCTGAAACACAGAAAATTCATCTACCTGAGTTCAAATGTCACTTCAGACACTGGCTGTGTGACTCTGGGCAAGTCATTTACCTCAGTTTTCTCATCTTTAAAATGATCTGGAGAAGAAAATGACAAACCACTCCATTATCTTTCCAACAAAACCCCACATAGTGTCATGGAGAGTTGGACTGGACTGAAATGGCCAAACAGCAACATTCTGATATTGGGTTTTTTTTGCAGGTAGAAAAGCATCATTTTGGAGACATCAGATACTAAAACTGAGCTACAGTGATAGCAAGGTACTATGATAAATATTTTCCTCAAAAAACTTTTTTTTTTTCCAGTTGTTGCCCTCCTCCTTTGATATGTAAAGTTACTAAGGTTTCAAGGCAGGAAGAATCTCTGACGTGCTAGTTTGATTACTCTAGGCCCATCAGACTTCTATGAGCCTCAGTTTCCTAATCTGTAAAAAAGGCACAGTAGTACGCTTAGCACCTGCCAAGTTGGTGTTACTGGCATGCTCAACAGAGATGCTGTACAAAAAATGCATTGAAAAAATTTAGGGGCGCCCAGGTAGCACAGCGAGTAAGAGCACTGGCTCCAGTGTTGAGAAGACCTGGAGATCTAATCCTGGGCTCAGACACTTAGCACTCACCCAGAAACACCTGGCTGTGTAACCTTGAGCAAGTTACTTAACCCCAATTGCTTAGGGGTGGCCAGGTGGCTCAGCGAGTAAGAGCACTGGCTCCAGTGTTGGGATGACCTGGATCAAATCCAGGCTCAGATACTCAGTACCACACCCAGAAATAACTGGCCATGTAACCTTGAGCAAGTTACTTAACCCCGATTGCTTTAATAAAAAGAAAAAAAATTAACAGAAATAGTTTTCATATTCATCATCATGAAATGAATAGATGAGGGTTTTTTTTTTATTTCTAAGCCACACACCTGAGGATGAAGAACAAAATGGGAGAATGTGTAATGATTTGTGAGTCTGTAAAATAATTTTCTTCTTTCCCTTCTTCTCTCCCTTCCCTTTTTTTCCTTTATTTATTTTCCTTTCTTGTCCAGAAAGACAGAGTTCACATCCTGCCTGTAGCATTTTCCTGTTGGGGGACTCTGAATGAGTCATTTTCACAACAAGTGGCCTAGGAAATTTTCTGTGTAAGATGAAAAAAAGAGGCACTACATATATTGTTAAATCGAGTTTCCTCATCTGGGAGTTCCTTATACTAATAAAATCAGAGGGCTAGTCCTTTCTCTTCATCATAATTAAGGAGCCTTGATGTATTTCTTCAATCACACAAAAATAATGGGATCATTTCATTCCATGAATGAAGCCTGTCTCATTCTCTGACATCTCTAGGATGATAACTTGACATTTAAGCATCTGCTATTGGCCATGTCTAATTGCTTTGGGAATGTCCTTCCTTTCTTCACTGGGGCACAATTTCAGAACAAGTATTTATGAACTCCCATCACATTCCACAGTCTATTTATTTCTGAGAGGAACTAGCAGTATTGAATAGAAGTAGTCCAGGGGCCACTGTTGTGTTTGTTGAACATCAAGGATTCTACGATGATATTTGACCTGCAAAGTATAGTCATCTTAGTGTGAGGGTGGGGGTAGGACGACGGTTAGGGTTTCCATCAGAGTTGAGTGTATTTGCTACAAACTGAGAAGACTGTAGCTGAGGTGCTCCCTCTATATCAGGCCTTTTCTGAGCTTCTGCCCTCAGTGATTGCTCTCCCTCCTGATATATCTTTGTATTTTCCTGCGTACACTGCTCTGATCAGACCACTTTATTAATACTGTCTTCAGTTCTGAGGACCATGGTCCATGGAATTGCAAGTTCAGTCTGTCAAAAAGAGAGTCACCAGGTTGGAAAGGTCTTGAGTGTGTGTCATCACTAACACTGGAAGAAGCTTTGGATGGTTAGTTTGGAGAAGAGAAGACTCAGAACAGTCATGAAAGCTGTACGCAAGTATTTGAATGACCATTATGCAAAGGAGGAACCATCATATTCTCCTTAGCACTAGAAGGAAGAAGTAGGAGGAAGGAGGAGAAGTTGCAATGATGATAATTCAGGCTTATCAGGAGAAAACCAACCAACCACACTTTTGTTAGTGACTGTAGCTGTTTCAAAAGGGAGTGGGCTGCCTTGGGAAATGATGATTTTTTCCCTGTCTTCAAGCCGAGGCTGAATGGTGCCTCATCAAGCACATTGCAGGAGGAATCTCAGGTTCCTTCTAATGTTTAAATTCTGTAATACTCTATGAATCAGGGAGGATGGGTCCACCTGACTACCAACATCCTTGATTGCCATTCCTATATATGGGTTACTAAGTAGAAGCTTTGGGGTCATGTTTCTGGCCACTTATAATTCACTGTAAATTGGTTCACATAGTAAGACAGAAGACATGTTCTTATTGGCTGTGGAGACAGAAGGGCTAATTACTCAGTGAGTATAAAAAAGGAGGAGTAACATGCTCCTTCCCCTTTCTTCTCCTCCCAGCTTGGGGCTATGGAAATAGTACAACTTCCTAAAAACTGGATAGGGAAGAATAAATCATCCCTTCTCTCCACCCTGGCTGCCATGTGATCTTGAGCACCTGACACAAAATCATATGTCTCAGCTGGGCAAGTCTTAATCTGAGTATTGGCAGCATCTTTGGTGATTCTCCTCCTGACTGCAGACAGAGCACCAGCACTGAAATGGACATATGTGTAGGACTGGAGGTAAAATGGTGAGTTTAGATGATTGTGGAGGGATCATTAGTTGGCTAGTAGCAGGAAGGGAAAAAAATGGAGTAGAAGACCAGGTACTAGAGAATAATCACCACCACTCCACCACGCCCAAACTTGGCTGTTTTACTAGTATGCCAGGGTCTGATCATGTATCAGGAATGACTTGAGAAATGTAGTGTCAAGGTAAGCATTTTTGCATTTCAGTCACATGTTCAATGTGAGTCTTTGTTCTTTTGTATTCTTTTATTTATATGAATAAATTACCTTTACATTATCTTAGTTAGATTGCAAGTTAAATACTTCTTTTTTCCATTTTGGGGATCTACACATTTAAGCCCTAATTTATGTGTTAAGCAATCCCCTCCTTCTCCCCAGGCTATGGGATAAGAGACTGGGGAGCTCAAGAGTGTGAAGGAGAACTGAATCTTCCTAATTAGAGACAGGACCCTTTAGGAATGAACCTTATGTAAACCACTTTCCTAGTTACAGAAGATGGAATAGCATATTACCAGAGTTCTTATGAGCCCAATTGAGCAGTCCCTTAATGTTAGATTTGCATGTAGTTTATATTTACTTATCTACCATCCTTGAGTTACAAGAAGACAAGTGTTTGGAGGTCAGAGAATGTTTCTTTTTTTGTCTCTGTTTTGCTAGCATCCAGCATAAGATATTGTCCTTGGCAGAGGATTAATTGATTCTTGTGGAACTAAACTAGATTGAATTTTGTCTCTCCTATAGGAGCATTGCCTTGGATGTCTTATATTTTACCATAGTTCTTTTCCTGTTCAACTTCTTGCCATGCTTAAGCTAGGGTTGCAAGACTTCCCTCCTGTCTCCCCCTAATCTCTTTCCAGGTTTACGTTATCCCCCATAGATTGTTTCCTTTGGTGATTTCTGCATCACCTTGGAAAATTTTAGGTGATTTTAATTTCTGAAACAAGCTTTTGCCTCTTTCATAATTCTCCATGCTTCTTTTTTTTTAAGCAATTGGGGTTAAGTAACTTGCTAAAGGTTGCACGGCCAGTTGTTTCTGGGTGTGGTGCTAAGTATCTGAGCCTGGATTTGATCCCAGGTCATCCCGAATCTGGGGCCAGTGCTCTTACTCATTGTGCTACCTGGCTGCCCCCTCCATGATTCTTGAAACATGGGCTACCTTACCTCTCTTCACCTCTAAATTCCTGCAATGGTGTTGATGGAAAACATGAACTGAAATGAACTGAATATTCCTACTCTGATCTTGTGTTATAAGAATGGAAATTTAACATCTTCTCTGCTCCTAGGCCCTTTGAAAGGCTTAAGTGCACCCGGAGCCTGTGGGAGGATTGGTTTTTGGCAATGCTTTTTGATTGGGCAGTGGGTCAAGAGGGTTGTTACATTCTCTGAGCCAGGAGAAGACTACATAAACTCTGATGTGAGGCTTTGATTTGGGGCTCACTTTGAGAAGATTTGTGTTATTTGACAAGATGAGACTCTGGGCAGCCATTGAGCCCCCTGGCTTTGAAAACCCAGATATTGATGCTTCCCTCTCTGGTAACTGTGACTATGTATGGACGTAATGGTCAGACAGTTGGAGCTCTGTCTGCTTGAAATGTTTCTTTGTCTTCTTGTAACTTCTGCTAGTAACCTCTGTATACTCTGAAGTTCAGGGTGCTGACTTTTTCCCCTGAACTAGGTAAATGATATGTTTGATTAAAGCAAGTTTTTTTTTAACCCATTTTGAGTTTCTTTTCTTTAGAAGAGCAAATTTAAGAACCTGTGTTGGCAGCCACTCTGGGGATGCTGGGGTGCTTGCTGTTACATCTTGCCACAGTAGAATGGTAACAACATCTTCCTGGTACTAGATGCCAACCATGGGTTTGGGTGTTATTTTGATTGAGTGGCAATTCAGAGTGATATACTATTTCGAGCTAGTATTGGTCTGATCAGCCAAAGTCTGACACATTAAAACTTAACTCTAGCATAGTGATGTCATTTTGGTCCTCTTCAAGACACTCAGATATTATCCCCCTAACTGTAGCATCTGTCCCCCATATCATTCTTATTATGTGTCTTTCTTTGTTTCTTTTTGAATCAGCCTAATAAAGAGTAACTAAAGGAAAAGATGATCTTTCCTGGGTTTCCCAGGAAACTGGGATCTCTGTATAGTGATGTGAGCATAAAGGGAAGGAACTGGGAAGCTGATATGGTTCAGTTGGGTAAAACTAACTATTAACTAGACTGTTTTCATCTAAGACACAAGCTCTCAAAATCTACTTAATTCTATTTTCAAGAGGCAATAGTTATGGAATAAGGTAGTATATTCAAAACTAGTTTTAAAAAGTTTTATTTCAAATAAACTGTCTGTCTGTCTACATATTCATATACCTCAGTTTAAGAATCCCTGACTTATAATGACATTGGAATTTTATTTTCTATGAACTCCCATGATAGGTAGGTAGCACAAAGAATAGAGTGCTTGGCCTATAGTCAAGAAGACATGAATTCAAATCTAGCTGTAGATACTCTCTGTGTGATCCTGCGTAAGTCATTTAACCTTTTTCTCTCAGTTTCCTCAACTATAAAATCAGGATAATAACAACCCATAGATAATATTTGTAGAAAGTGCTTAGCACAATGCCTGGCCCATAGTAGAAGCTATCTAAATGCTTATTCCCTTACTTCCCCTTATCCCCTTAGGTTCTATAACAGTCATATGCATGTGGCATGATACCTTGCCTTTCCACAGATCAGAAAATTCTTTACTTTGTATGTACATTGTATTTATGTGGATTCTCTCAATAGAATATAAACTTATTGAGTGGCTGGACAATTCAATTTTATTTTTTTTCTTTGTATTTCCAGTGACATAATTTCTGACATAAAGTAAGAACTTAATAAATGCTTGTTAAATAGAATGGAATCTAATACTTGCCAATAGTTCATCACATTTTGCAATATTCAGACATAGGAAATTATATTAACACATTGTGTGTGTTTGTATGTGTGCTCACGCATGCATACACACCAGGACACTGCTTTGGTGGTTGTTGTCCTTTGTTCTTGAAGAATACCAAAATGATATCAGTATGTTGGGGTCAAGGTACAATGTGTCTGACTGTGGCTGATCAAACCAAGAGAAGCTCAGAAGCTTCTACCACAGGTCAGGCATAGTCTGCATTTGGTGTGGAGACATCTCTAAATTTGTGCATCTCACTTTTCTTTTGAGCTGGTGCATATCTGCCCTGATCATAGAACATAACACCTTTTTTGGTGTGGGCACACCATGTTGGGCATTTCTGTGCCAGTGTCTCCCATGTCTCACAACTGATTCTAAAGTTCTTTAGAGAGACCTTAAGAGTGACCTTGTATTTGTTGTGAAGCATTGAGTTTGGTGAGTTTTCTGGAAAAATATTCTTTTAGGCAAATGTACATTTGTCATTTGAACAACATGGCCAATCCATCAGAGGTGCCCTCTCTGCCGTTGTAAAGCCATGCATAAGCAGCTTTCCAGAGGACTGCTGTTGTGAACAACTTTTAAGGTTCTGATTACACAGTATAGTGAACAATCCATTCCATAATAAATCAAATCAAAACATTCACAGTAAATCAACATACAGCATTCACAATATTATAGCTTATCACAGAAAATCAAAATACAGAATTCATACCAACTTATCACAGAAAATGGCCATATAGTTTCCACTACAGTGATCATAAAGTTTTAAACAATAAACAAACATTTAGTAACTCAAGCATTCATAAAATCCTTAATTCAATCACAAAGTACAATAGTCAAAGTTTTCCAATCATGGGGCATACTAGGTTATGAAGTCAATTATTTATTCAGTCATCAATCACTAAGTACAATCATTTAGTCAATCAGTCATCTTTTATCATTCATTATTCAATCATCAGAAAATACACAAGTCCTCCACACCTAGGTCACTAGTAAATTACAATTTCTCAGTCAGTACACAATATCCAAGTAAAATTTTCTTTCTCTCTTTTTTTTAAAGCAATTGGGGTTAAGTAACTTGTTCAAAGTTACATGGCCTGTTATTTCTGGGTGTGGTACTAAGTATATGAGCCCCGATTCGATCCCCGGGTCATCCCGACACTGGGGCCAGTGCTCTCACTAACTGTTCTACCTGGCCGCCCCAAGTAAAGTTTTCTTTCATCTTGACTTGGGGCCTGTTCTCAGATTCCCTGGATCCTCTTCCATCGTTCCAAATCCTACTGGATTCACCAAACTGTCACCTAGGTTCAAAGGCAGACAGCTCCCAGCTCCTTGTCCAGATGTCTGTGTAGTTCCTGCTCCACATTGGAGCTCACAGTGTCCAGTCCATCTCACATCCTTCATAGTGTCTGTTCCCCAGAAGTCAAGGCTTAAGAAAGCCACCATCAGGTTCATACAAAGTACCAGCATCAGTCATACTTCCTCAATCTTTGGCAGCTCTGGCTGGCCCATGGAAATCCTTAGCAGCCTCAGCAGCTCCTGCTGGCCCTTGGCTCTGATTGGCTCTTAGAAATGCGTGGTACCTCTGGCTGGCCCTTGGACTCATCAGAAGTTTCAGCTGTTTTCCAGAATCAAAATCCCTTCATCCAGGTTCTCCAAATCAAAATCCTTCTCTCCAGCCTGCAGGAGACCTTTCCTCTTCAGCCTCCTCTAATCCTCTTCAGCCTCCCTGGCTCCTCTTCAACCTCCTATGGCAGCAGCTTCTGCCTCCACAAAGTCTCCTTCAAGAAGATCTAAATCTCCCTCTCTGGGGCTTTTCTTATATACACATAGCATTAGCTTCCTGTTTCAGCCAACCCCTTCCTGTTATGTCAGCAACAGGAGACAGGAGTTCACACCTTCTGTTTCCCCAACAGAGTCTTGATCAGTTACTTTGCCAAGACAAAGGGATCTTCCAATTCAAAGTGCATTACCATTACAGCAGTCAACTCTGAATGCTTGGCAGTTCAGCTTGAGATGAAACTCATAATATTTTTATCCTGCCAGGTGATCTTCAGAATCTTCTTAAGATAATTTAAATGGCAATGATTCTGTTTTCTGGTATGGTACCGGTATGGTGCCCAGCTGTCCCAGGCATACAACAATGAGGTCAGCACAGTGGCTCTGTAGACCTTCACTTTCATAGGCAATCTAATATCTCTTCACTCCCCTGCTGTCCCCTGGAGCCTCTACAACACTGAGATAGCTCTGACAATGTGTGCATCAACTTCCATCATCTATGCACATCCCTGAAAAGGATACTGTGAAAGCAAGTGAATTATCCACATTACTGGGACAACCTACATAAAGGAGAATCAAGGAGATAAATACTGAGCATTTAGAAACAAAGACAGTTACGTGGCACAGTGGATAGGGTGCCCAGTCAGGAGTTAGGAAGACTCATCTTATTGAGTTCAAATCTGACCTTAAACACTTCCTAGCTGTGTTTCCTAGCTGAACAAGTCACTGTACCCTGTTTGCCTGTGTTTCCTCATCTATAAAATGAGCTGGGGAAGGCAATGGTAAACCACTCCAGTATATTAGCCAAGAGAACCCCAAATGGGGTCATGAAGAGTCAGACACAACAGAAAACCACTGAACAACAAGTCAGAAACAAACGGCACAGACACTTTGAGATATCCAAAAAAACCTCCTATAGAAGGTTGCACTTAAGTTGAATTTTAAAGGAATCCAGAGTTTCAAATTTGGGAGGGAGAACACTCTAGGCATGGGAAACAGCTGGAGAAAAGACATAGAGATGAGAGATGGAGGATTATGTTTTCAGAAAAGCAAAGAAGTCAGTATGCTCAACTGTATATTTCATTGAAAGGAGTAGTATCCCCAAATACCAATAATCCAAGCCTTACCTTCTAGATCAAGGAAGGAATGAAATGGGCTGGGCATTTGTTTGTGTTTTTCTTCATATTATTTTTTGGAAGGCAATTGGGGTTAATTAACTTGCCCAAGGTTACACGGCTATTTTTTTTTTTTTGTGGGGGTGTTAAGTGTCTAAGGCTGGAACCGAACTCAGGTCCTCTCATCTCAGGGGCCGGAGCTTTATTCACTGAGCCACCTAGCCGCCCCATGTTTTTCTTCATCTTACCAGCAGCAGCTCAGTGTGTTGACACCTGAAAAGATCACTCTTAAGATCATAGATTTTGAACAGGAAGAAACTTTGCAGGTCATATAGCTCATGACCCTTCTTTTCCAAATAGGGTTCTTCCTTGCAAGACCTGATCAAGGTCACAGAAGTAATAAATGCAGAGCTAAGATTCATCTACGTCTGAAGAAAACCAATTCATACCTTCTACCCCAGAGCAGGACACTGCTTTAGTGGATATCCCAAGCAGAATGACCAACTATCACTTTCTCTTGAAAGATCAGTTTACCTTTCTATAGAAATAGAAAGGCATGCTAACTTTCCCATCTTTTGTGCTCAGGAGCTCCCAGCCTTCAATTATCATCTATTGTATGGAAGTGTATTGAGTTAGAAACTGGCTCCCATTTTAAACTTCATTTAGTCAGACCCCAAAACCAGCTTTCTATAGGCTGATGATACAGTGAATGTCAATTGTCATAACTTTTCCTTCACTAAAAGAGGTTATTTTCTTCAAGAATTAAATGTTGGGGGAATGAGAATTTCTAGAATTTTCTATTTTCTTCTTCTCTTATTAAAATCAAGAGACTGTAATTTTCCAAGTTCCCATTTTAAACACCTCAAGTATATTTCCAAGTTCATAAACTACTTAAAATGCAGAGAGCTGCAGTTTGGGATTAATTTTATCATCATAAATTATAATTTCCCAGCTTTAAGAAAAAAATGAAATATTAAGGGGCTCAAAAGCACTGGAAACATTATGAATACAATGTTTGTGGTAAGTTTCCCACAGTAAATTATTCAACAACATATGGCCTAGATTTTGATGAAAATACTTCCTCTGGCACCTTAAAGATCCCTGATTTCATTGGCATTGGTACTCATTCCATCAACAGAGATCACAGACACCTTAATGAGCAGGTTTTGTTGATGTTAGAAAAAAAAACAGCTTTGGTGGCCTACCCTCTGAGATTCTTTGATCAGGTTTTCAGAGGCAAGACTGTTACAGATATATAGATAGACTGACAGCTAGATACATAGTTGGATTACAGATAGCTAGCTACATAGATCAATAGACAGATACATAGATAGAATACTTAATAAATGGTATGTGATTGGCACTGCTAAGCACTCAAAATACAAATATAAGCAGTGATATCTCACACAATAATAGGGAAAGACAATATATAAAAGGGAGTTAAAAGGTGGGGGGGGAGAGGGAAAACAAATTTATTAAGCAGATGTTAATTTCCAAGCATTATGCTAAATGCTATTATTACACCCATGTTACAGTTGAGGAAATTGTAGTTGAGAGAATTAATTGACTTGTGCAGGGTCACACAGATAGAACATGTCTGAGGCTGGATTTGAACTTAGTCCTTCCTGATTCTTCCCACTGTGCCATTTATCTGCCTTTAGGTGGGTACCTGGCATGGAGGCATGACAAAGGAAGTTCTGTGGATATGAGTTATCCATGCAGTAGGAAGAAGTTTTTTTAACCTTGGTCTTCACTTTAAGTTGGTTGTTCTCAGAGGACCTAGCCATCAGAACGTGAGTCCTCAGTGGTAAAGGGTACTTCCAATGTGAGAAACAGTGCAGGGGTGGGGTGAGTTTCCAGGGTGAAGAGGAAGATAGCCAGGAGATGATGTGGAGGTCTGGGATCTAGATCAATGAGGTAACATCTCATAAATCAGAGTCCAAGTCCCAGGAATGAAGTCCAAGTTTGGGGGTGGGGGTAGACAAGGAGTGACAACTCCTATTGGAACAGCAGCTAGAGCGACACATTTTACCTTTAAAAGTGGTGTGTTTAAAAGGCGAATGGGTCCACAGATACATAGATTCACATACCCTTTTCAGAAGCACCAGCACAGTTCATTTGATTACAATGCTAGATTTGCAAGTGAAGGGGATTTGAAGGAGGGGATGGCAAGGGAGGGTGGCAAAGCTGCTACAAGAAGAGGGCCAGGGAGCTAAGCGAAGCATGCATGGAGTTAACTCTATGTGGAGTAGGCAGCCAAAACAAACATCTGTCAGATCACGGGGGCCCCAGAGTGGGAGTTTCAGGGGAGAAAGGGTTAAATTTTCTGGGGCTCGGTTTGTCATCCCCTTAGCAAAGCTGTTAGAGGGATGAATAGTGAGTGAATGGAAGATCCCCTACTTCAAGAAGGATTAGGGTAAGCACTGATCACCTTTTACCACCCCAAGGTGAGTGAAGAGTGCCTTTCCTTATACACACACTAAGGAGCACCTTCCACTTAGACTTTGTGAGGCAGGAAATGTAACCAGAAAACCTTTGTCATTTTTCCTATCAATTCCTTTCATGCAGCCACTGGCCTTGCAAATTGTGATTGTTTACTTTCATACACCATCAAAAGGACAAGAGAAGAACTGGAGGAAGGCATGAATAAGGATCTCTCTTCAAGGTCTTCTCCTCTCATTGATATATGCATTAGATTATTTCTTGGGACCTTTTCAGTGACTGAGTCAGTTATTTATAAGTGAAATAATTATGGAAGAGTTAGGCATTAAGATGTTAGTACTATATAAAAACTGCACAGCAGAGGACAAAGGAAAACATACAAGGAAACAAAGAAAAGATGGACAGATCTCAACACTGCATTGTATTTAATATATAGGGTTTCTTGAAATAGCAATTTATTGCTATATATTTTGAATCCTCTCTTAAATTCTGCTGTGCCGATGATATTTCTTTACTTTTCTTATTTTATATTTGTTTTAATACTTTTTTAAAATAAAAAATTTAAAAATCATTTTAGTAGTAAATATCTCTAAGTTATATAGAGCAGTGATTTGAAAGTAACATCTGTTTAGATTAAGCAAAGAGGAGATGTTTAAGATATCAAAGATGTGGTCTAAAAAGAAAAAAAAAAGAGGACAAAAGGCATTTTTAAAAATTATTTAGAAAAATACAGTTATTTTTATTAGAGATGCACTTTTGAGACATATATGAGTACTAGGGATCCCTAAAGATCTGGAAAAAATGCTGTTCTATGGAAGAGGAATTAGATTTGTCTTGTTTGGATCCAGAAGAGAGAACCTGGAACAATTGAGGAAATGTCCAGGTAGCTCAATTTTAGCTTGATTTCAGTTGGAAGAATTCCTAAAATCAGATCCAAACAATTCAAACAACTAAGCCTAACAAAATAGAATGTGTATTGCCTTGCAAGGCAGTGCATCTCCTTCTTTTAAGGTCTTTTTGCAGGAACTAGATGACTACTTGTGTGTCTGCAACAGAGGATAATCTTTTCCTGGATGCATTGGACTAGATGGTTTCCATGGCCTTGGAATTGTACAGTGGAAATTGGAATTGCCATTGTGATTTTGTGACAGTTTCTGAGAGGGAATACTTTGAGATATGATGTGGCAGACAAGGACACAGATGCAATTTTGGATTGCATTGAGATGTCAATCGGTCATAGATAAAACACTGACAAATCTGCAATGTTGACATATTCTATGCATGGAATAACTAATCAACGAACAAGATTTTGTTCCAAGCATGGCATTAGGCAGTAGGTATGTGAAGAAAGTGAAACAAAGATGAGCTTAAGGGACTTCTATTCTCTTGGGCAAGTCAATGCCTTACTGGTCTCAAGTAACATGAACATGATGGACTATTATATTCAATTCATGAGTCTCCAAAGAGCAGTGGATAGAGAGGCAGACCTGGAGTGAGAAAGAATTGAGTTTGAGTCATAGTATATCTGTGACTGCATAAGCAATGTGTATATTGGGCAACTCTTTAAGTGTCATAGAAGGGGTGAATAAATAGCTTTGGAGGGAGATTCCTCACCTGGGAGTACCCTATACCAATGAAGCCATAGGTC
>NW_027185697.1:22422246-22502424 GCF_028583685.1 Petaurus breviceps papuanus | reverse complement strand
TATATATATATATATATATATATATATTTGTAATTATTGAATGACTCATTTAACAGATAGTGTAATTATTTAGAAATAGAGGAATGCTTCAAGGTCCCATGATATCCACAGTACTGGGACATTTCCATGATGCTGATTGCCATGATCCACATTTCTTTCACAGCTCTCTAGGCTAAAAAAAAAAAAAAAACTTTATCACCAGAAATCAGCCTTCTGGTAGTAAGGTTTTGCTCATCATTGATTCTTCTTTTTTTTATCAAATGCTTTATTACCTTCTAGTTTACATCATTCATTTCCACGAGATTTTGAGTTACAAATTTTCTCCCTGTTTTTCCTCTACCCACCACCCCAAAATAGCAATCCCACTGGATATCTCCTCCTCCAGTCTGCTCTCTCCTTTATCTTCTCCCTTACCCCCTCCGACTTTCCAGTAGGGCATGGTGGATTGCTATGCCCCATTGCCTATATATCTTATTTCCCAGTTACATATAAAATAATATTAATTATAGTATATATATATATATATGTTTAACATTTGATTTTAAAACTTTGAATTCCAGATTCATTCCCTTCCTCCCTTGTCACCCACCCTTACTGGGAACATAAGCAGTTCTGTATGTGTTATACATGTATAGCTAATGCAAAACAATAACATAGATATATTGCAAAAGCATGACTATATTTCCCTCCCTCCTATCCCATCTCCCACTTGTTCTATTCTCTACTTTGATCCTGTCCTTTTCAAAAGTGGGTGCTTCCAACTTCCCTCCACCCCCACCCTACCCTCCCTTCCATCATCCCCCCTCTTATCCCCTTCCCCCCTACTCTCCAGTAGGATGAGATAACCTATTTAATGTGTATGTCATTCACTACCTAAGCCAAATTCAATGAGAATAAGGTTGAACCATTCCCTTTTGCCTTCCTATTCTTCCCCTGCATTATAACCACTTTCCCTTGCCTCTTCTATGTGAAATAGTTTACCCCATTCTGTCTCTCCCCATCTCCTCTAATTATACTCCTCTCTCACCTCTTAATTTCAACTTTTAAGTATCATCCCTTCCTATTAAGTTGGTTCTGTGCCCTCTATGTATGTATACCTTTACACATATATACACACATTCACATATGTATTCATATGCCCATATACCCTCCTATATAGACATATATATGCATGTGTGTGTGTGAGTGTGTGTGTATACACCCATTTCTATTCCCTTCAACTATTCTCATACTGCGAAATGTTTCATAAGTTACAATTATTATTTTTCCATGTAGGAATGTAAACAGTTTACTTTGATAAGTTCCTTATGATTTCTTTTCCCTGTTTACCTTCTCATGCTTCTCTTGCTTCTTGTATTTGAAAGTCAAATGTTCTATTCCACTCTGGTATTTTCGTCAAGAATGCTTGAAAGTCCAATTCTACTGAGTGACCATATTTTCCCCTGAAACATGATGCTAAATTTTGCTGGGTAGGTGATTCTTGGTTTTAATCCCAGATCTCTGGCTTCTGTAACATCATATTCTAAGCCATTCAATCCCTCATTGTAGAAGCTGCCAGATCCTGTTTTATCCTGATAGTGTTTTCACAATGTTCAAATTGTTTCTTCCTGGCTGCTTGTAATATTTTCTGCTTGAATTTGGAATTCCAGAACAGGACTATAATATTCCTAGGAGTTTTCTTTTTGGGATCTTTTTCAGGAGGTGATTGGTCGATTATTTCAACTACTCTTTTGCCCTCTGGTTCTAAAACATCTGGGTAATTTTCCTTGAGAATTACTGGGGGGGGGATGATTTCTAGGCTCTTTTTTTGATCATGTCTTTCAGGTAGTCCAATAACTTTTAAATTATCTCTCCTGGATCTGTCTTCCAGGTCAGTGGTTTTCACAGTGATATATTTCACGTTGCCTTCTATTTTTTCATTTGTTTGGATGTGTTTAATAGCATCCTGATTTCTTATAAAGTCACTAGCTTCCATTTGCTCCAATCTAATTATCAAGGAATCATTCTCTTCAGTGAGCTTTTGAGATTCTTTTTCCATCTGGCAAATTCAGCTTTTTAAGGCATTTTTCTCCTGATTGCCTTTTTGAATCTCTTTTGCCATTTGAGTTAGTCTATTTTTAAGGTGTTATTTTGTTCAGTCAGGTTGTTGACTCTCATTTCATAATTTTCTTGCATCATTCTCATTTCTCTTCCCATTTTTCCTCTACTTCTCTTATTTGGTTTTCAAAATCCTTCTTAAGGTCCCTTATGGTCTATAACCAGCTCGTATTTTTCTTTGAAGCTTTTGCTGGAGGGGTTCTGACTTTACTGTCTTCCTTCTCTTCCATGCTTTGATACTTTTTGTCCCCAAAATAGGTAAATTTGGGTTCCTCTGTTTGCTTTGCTTCCCTCTTTTGCCCACGTTGCAACTCAATTACTTGACTTTTGGGCTTTTTACCACAGTAGGACTCCGCTGCCAGACAAGGGAGCTTCATCCCAATCACTGGGATATTCTCAGCTGCCAAGGTATTAGTTGGGTGCCCTGTCTGAAGCCTTCACAAGTTCTGGCAAGCTGCTTGCATGCCCCAGGACCCTAGACAGCAATCTAGATCCAAGCAGGTTAAAGCAGGAGAGATTACCTCTCAGACTGGTTGCCTTCAGACTTGGTCCCCCTACGATCTGCAGGCCAGGAGCTGAAGGTGCCACATGACGTCTTCATGGCTGCAGCGCCTCACTGACTTCTCCTTCCTGGGGGATAAAGGCCAGACCGTATTCCCAAATTACAGGATCTCAAAGTCCACACTGCATTGACCTCTCGCTTTTTTAAAAGCATCTTTGTGTTGATAAGTCTGGAAATGGCCACAGCTGCTGTTGATCTGAAGTTCCTCCTGCTGGCTGCTGGTCAGGCTACCCTGAGGCTAAAACGTGGGGCTTGTGTGGGGCTGGGTTCAGCTCCCATAGTACTGTGCTGGCCTCTTCCTGCTGGCCTGCTGAGCTCTTCTCAGTGGAAGGCTAGCTTCTCTGTGTCATTTTGTGGGTTCTGTAGCTCCAAAGTTTGTTCAGAGTCACTTTTTACATCAATTCGAGGAGGTGGAAGCCAGAGTCCCATGGAAGTCCTGTTTCTACTCTGCCATTTTGACTCCACCTCTCCCCTCATCATTGATTCTTAACCATTTTTGCTGTTGTTGATGTTGAATTGATTCAAATTTTTCAAAGGATTCCTAATGCTATCTCAGAGATGGATGCCCCCCACAGAGAAAAAAACTGAGAGTATCTATCTACTGACTCTTCTGATGGAATAAGGTTTCCTCTGTTATGTCTATTTGGCTTATGTAGATACTTTTCATTTGATTGTAATTAACACCAATAAACATTAGAGGTGAGACTGATGTGGTGATAAATTATTTTCCCCACCCCATAAAACACTTTGGAAAACATCAAATACAACTCAAGGACCTAATGAAGCATGCCTTATTGGAATTTTGTGAACCTCATGGAACTGTAGCTGGACAATGCAGTGGAAGGAGCCTTCTGATTCAGAAATCTGAGAACCTGTGTTCATATTTCATTAAGGCTACTTGACACCTTGAGCAAGTCACTTCCCCTCAATGGGCCTAAATTTTCTCTACTGTAAAAATGTTGTTTCGGATGAGATTATTGATCTATCTTACAATAAAAGCTTTTTTCTTTTGATTTCATGGATTCTTTTTTCTCCATTTAATTCCTGTGTCCTAATTCAGTGGCCATATCTCTTTTCAAGCTATAAAAATGTTTCTTCATCTCTACAAAATGGAACAGGTCACCTAGGAGATATTGTTTGTTCTTCAGTTTTGAAGATGACCAATGAAACCCTGGGGTGATGTCTTGACTTCCGTGTGTGTATGTGAATTGAACTAAACTGAGGCACAGTTGCACAAAGTTTTTAGCCTTACACTTCCTTAGTCCAGTGGCAAAACTAAAGTCAAGATGATTGACTATGGCCCAGCATGTAGAGACCTAAGCATATTAGATGTCTGATCAAGCTCTAACTAATCCACAGTGCCTGCTTAAGCTGTCTTCATCCTTATCTCATTTGCCCATTCTGAAGGGAAAAGTGTACACATGCTTGGCATAGACCCCTCTCTAAATCACAGATTACTGTCCACATACATCATAGAAACATAAATCCAGAGCACAAAGGCACCTTAGAGCTAATCACATGCAATTTTCTCATTTTATGTACAAGGAAATTGAGTCTCAAGAGAACAAGTTGTAGCTGTAGTAAATGGTAGAGGAAGTATTTGATTTTAGATCATTTGACTACAAAGATAAGACCTTCCCATTGTACCAAGATGCTTCCAAGGAGATGTCAAACTTTTTCTAAGTTCCTTATGACTAGGGATAATTTCTTTCTCCATAGGCAACTCAGTGTCAGAAGCAGAGAGAATTGGACTTCAGGTCAGAAAGATCTGAGTTGGAACCATGACTCAGAAATTTGCTAGCTATGTGACCCCAGACAAGTCACTTAATTTTTCTTTCTTCAGTTTTCTCATATCCAAAAAAAATGAGAATAATAGTATTTACCTCACAGGGTTATTGCAAGGATCAAACAAGATAGCACACAGAGCATAAATACTATGTAAATACTAGTTTATTACTAGAAGTCATAGTAGTAACATTAACATTGTTATTGCTAATTATTTACTACTACTATTGACATTACTACTATGACTACTATAACTATTACTACTCTTGCTGTTACTGCTTCTCTTGCTGCTGCTGCTACTTCAGCGACTCTCTCTGGCACCTGGTATTGCGACTTACACATAGTAGACACATAATAAATACTTGTAGAATGGCACTCATATTTTTGGTAAGGATTCATTGTCTAATAGGATTGTAGAAAGTGTGGATTAAAGAGACCTTAGAAATCATGCATGTATAGTTCTGTAAGTGTTTCTTTTTTCAGATGAGGAAATCAAATATCAGTGAGGTAAACTTCAGAATTTCTTGCAAGTCATGAAACAAGGATTCACCTTCTAAAAGAAGCCTTTCACAAACGCTCTTAATTCCCAGTCCTCCCATCTCTTGATTTTTGATTCTGTATATACCTATTTGCATGTCCTTTTCCCTATAAGATTGTGAAATCCCTGTGGGCAGGGATTGCTTTATATCTTTCATTGTATTCTCAGCCATTAGCACAGTACCTGGCAAGGGGCATAATAAATGTTTATTGAATTACTGACTGATGATGCTTACCCCTGTAGAAGAGAATAAATCTAGAATCTTGACTTTGGCCTCCTAATTCCATTTCTGGTTCACTTTACACTGTAAAACATAACAAGTAGATGGCCCCTGAATTCCCTTCCAAATCAAGGTCTCTAGGAATTACATAAACGACTCACCTCCACATTAATGGAGGCATCATTTTTCTTTAAATGCCCCAATTTCTAAGCCTTCCTTTTCCCAGTGGATCTGCCTTCCATAATGCAAACAATGTCAATTGATGTTTCACTTTATATGGAGCAGGGTTAGAGATTTACCACCATCACCATGCAGTCTTCATCATTATAGTTGCTATTGTTTGATTCCTGCATTTTGGTCCTAGTATCAAATATTTATGTTACAAATAAAATTATAATGGCAGCATTAGTAATCCCAGGTGCATTTTAAACACTGCTCAGCCTAGAAGCTGCTGCCTAATTATTGTTTATGACATTTCTAATCAAGAGTTATTATGCTTCTGAGTAAACACTGTTCCTGAGATAATTGATCATTGTTGCTGAAAAATAGGCATTTATTTGAAAAACTTCTTCCAGTCATTTTGTTTTTGGAATCTCTGTAGAGCCTGTGTGCCTGCCACCTTGCAGAGATGGAAAGCTTAGTTTTTCCTTATCTGTTGCTTCTCAGCTAGAAGCAGACAGAATGAACATATGACTCTACTTTCAGGAAAGGACAGTTGAATATAATTACAACAGGAAATTGTTAAGTACCAACTGTGAGCAGATCTCTGTTAGAGGCTGAGGATGAGACAATCTATTGACCAAGAAACATTTATTACGCGCCCACTGTGTGCCAGAGACTACTCTAAACACTGGCGATACAGAACGAAGGAAATATAATCCCTGCCCTCTAGGAACTTACAACCGAATGGAAGAAATAACATGTAACCAAATGCATAGATATAAAGCAAGTTAAATAGAGGATAAATAGGACATAATTTACAAAGAGGAAGTTGGGCTTCCTGAAGAAGGTGGAGTTGTGATTCTGACTTAAAGGAATCCAAGGAAGGCAGTAATTGGAGATGAGGAGGAAGAGTTCAAGGCATGGAGAACAGCCAGTGAGAATGCCCAGAGATGAGAGATGGAGTCTTGTTCTTGGAAGAACCAGGGTGCCAATTTCTCTAATTTGAAGAGAATGTGTGAGGGGGCTGAAGATGTAAGAAGACTGGAAAGGTTGGAGGGGCTTTGAAAGGGTATAAAAGGCTTTGAGTACCAGTAGAGCATTTCATATTTGTTCCTGGGAGCAATGGCAAACCACTGGAATTCACTGAATTGGCGGTGTAGTATGATAATGAAAGCACGAAGGGATGAAGGCCTATACCAGGGTAGTGGCAGTGGCAGAGATGAGAATGGGCAGATTCAAGAGATGTTGCAAAGATGAAATCCACAGACTATGGACAACAAATTGGTTGTAGGGAATGGGAGATAATGAGGAAACCAGAATGATTCTAGGCAGAGTGTAAATAAAATGTGGTCCAGCTCCTCAAGAAGCTTACTGTATGTTAGGAAGATAGGATGTTAGCTCAAGTGATAATATCCAAAATCATAAGAAAAATGTAGCAGGAAATTATTATAAGACAAAGGCCAACATGGTAGCAATGGAGCCATAATGATACATAAGAAGGAATATTGGCTTTGAAAATGGAGGTTCCTTGATCAAATTGAGCCTCTAGTATTTACTGTCTTCATTTATTCATCTATTTATTCATTTTTCCAGTTATTGATTTTTCTGTTTCTATTTATTTATTTAGCCATTTGCATCTTCAGTACCTAGCACAGTAACTGGCACATAGTAGATGCTTCATGTTTGCTAATATTTTGAGTGTGACATTATGTAAGTTACTTAACCCTCCTATTCATCAGATTTCCCCATCTACAAGATAATCTAGTTGTATTAGTTTGGCTTTGAAGTCCCTTTGAAACCTATTTAACAGATCATGAACTAACCTCTAATGTTCAACAAGGGTAACAGGATTTACGTACAGCAACCATTGGAAGCATAATCCTTAAGTGTTTCCTATCAGTAGTATCTATTCCTTATTGATTAAATTTATTTCTTCTATAGATTGGTCTATTCCTTGGTTGTTTTACATTTTAAAGGTCCCTTCCTTGATGCAGACATTCTTCCTCCACTAAAACACCAAAGTCTTCAGATGCTTTCTTGTGATAAGAAAGTGACTCAGGATTCTCCAAAGTTTTGGCAGTGTAAGGCAAAGCCTGGCCCATTCTGACAATCTGTAGATGACTAAAATATGGGTCTAGTACAACTTTGTATGTCTGTCATGTGATAAGCAATTGAAGTTAAAGAAGCATTTATTAAGTCTTACTGCCAGGCACTTTGATAAGTGCTAGGGATACGATGAAAGATAAAAGAAACACAAAACAAAACAAAACAAAACCAGGCCCTTTCCTCTAAGGACCTCCAGGTTTGATGGATATACAACATATAAATATGTCCAAAAGTGGCAAATGGAGGAAATTGTTGGATGGAGGTAAAATCAAAGGAATGGAATTGTGGTTAAGAAGGACTGAGAAAGGCTACATGCAGAATGTGGAAATTTAGCTGAAACTAGAAGAAAACTCTGGAAGCCATGGGACAGAGATAAGTAGAGAGAGAATTACAAGGATAGGGGACAGCCAGCAAAAATGACTAGAGTTTGGAGATGGTATGTTTTGTGTCTGAAATTTAGAGATGGAATATCTTGTGTGAGGAATAGCAAAGAGGCCAGGCATAATTGGATCACAAAGTATAGGGAGGGGACTAAGAAATAAGAAGTCTGGAAAGGTAAAAGAAGGTCAGATTACAAAGGGATTTAAAATCCATACTAAAGAATTTTTTTTCTTCTGCAGATAGGTGGTAGAGTGGATAGAGAGTCAGGAAGACTCATCTTCTTGAGTTCAAATGTGACCTTTGTCTATTACTAGCTATGTGACTCATGGCAAGTCACTTAACTCTGTTTGCCTCAGTTTCCTTATCTGCAAAATGAGGTGAAGAAGAAAGTGGCAAACCACTCCAGTATCTTTCCCAAGAAAATCCCAAATGGGGTCATGAAGATTTGGAAAGAACTATACTGCACAACTCCTGAAGGGGTTTTTATCCTTTTTATCATTCTAGATAAGTGTGGAGAGAGTAAAGAAACTTGACTAACAAATGTATCTTGAATTCCAATAAATCATTAAACTACTAGTTTAATTCCATTTAGAGTGAAGAGGACCTCTGATTTTCATTAATGGAAGTCCTGATTTGTTCTTCTTTTTATTGTTCTATCATTTCATTTGTGTCTGACTCTGTGACCCCATTTGAAGTTTTCTTGGCTGAGATATTGGAACGGTTTGCTATTTCCTTCTCCAACTTATTTTACATATGAGGGAACTGAGGGAAAATGGGTTAAGTGACATCTCCAGGGTCACACAGCTAGTAAGGGTCTAAGGTCTGATTTGAACTTAGGAAGATGAACTTAGGCCCGGCACTCTGTTCATATCACCATTTAGCTGTCCTATACATGCACAGTGTCTGACCCATTAAAAGCTTAATAAAGGCTTGCTGATTGATTTTGGCATGAAAATCCATGGCCATAAATTCTAAAGACTTTCAAAAATTCAAGTTGAACCATATATGATTTATTTCATCTATTTCATGTCTGAGCTGCTAGAGAGTAAGGATTTAGAGATCCCACATAAGTTGGCACCATTTCCCTAAAGATCCCCCTCTCTCTCTCAGTGTTCTGACCTTTTTAGAATCTCCCACACTCTGGATTCTTCCATCACCTCCCTTGAATCAAAGTTTTGTAGGTGGATACCTTAGGGTCAATCACTGTCCAAGCCCTTGGGGAACTTTATTGCATTCTCTAAATGTCAGTTAATATTTTCATTACTAGCATTATGGATCTCCAGATGGAGGCCATTCAACAATTCCAAGCCAGTTACCTAGCCAGGGGGCCAAACATCCTTGCATGAACTTCAGTGTTCCCCTTTGCAAAACAAAATGGGAAAAAGAGGGGGCACTAGAAGGTCTCTACAAAATTCTATTACTTAGAGTA
Organism: Petaurus breviceps papuanus; assembly: GCF_028583685.1. Classification (NCBI taxonomy): domain Eukaryota; kingdom Metazoa; phylum Chordata; class Mammalia; order Diprotodontia; family Petauridae; genus Petaurus; species Petaurus breviceps. Next base: position 22,493,144 of record NW_027185697.1, on the reverse strand, counting down.
GGTGTGGTTCTCAAGGAATCCCAGCTACTCTCAAGTTGAGAAATCCTGGGCCCTGCCCCAATTTCATTCTTTTTAATATCTCATGTGGTAACCTAGTTAATTAATCAACAAGTACTTTGTTTTGAGCCCTTATGATATGTGTCCAGCTATGTGCCAAGTGATTTAGAGGGAGCCAAGAGGAGGTGATATAGAGGGGAAACAATGGACACAACATCTCTTCCCAAGGGACAAGGACTTTAGTCTCTTGTTGGCACAGGGTCAGGGTCACAGGACCTGGCTTCAAACTCTACCTCTCCTTCCTGTATGACCACTGAAAGGTTATTTCACTTCCTGAGCCTCTTTCCTCATTTTTAAAATATGGGATGGTTTGGACTAGATACCCTTTGATGCTGTTTTTAATTCTACATCTATGATGGCATAAATCTAATAGTCTCCAGTTGGGGGTTCATGGTAATGTTTATCAGTCTCTAACTAAATGAGGACCCTTCCTGGGGATTTCCACTGGAAATGTTTATCATAAAGGATAGTGATGGCTGTGTAGAGAATGAAATTGAGAAGGGCTAGGATGTTTCTTAAATAATGATATCTGAAATGTACATGTTTTTAGTATGTTGTTAAAATATAATACAGGTTAAAAAATTTCATGTAAAGCCCTCATTTCTGTATATTGAGAGTTTGGAGGCTTTTGTTCTCCATACATATGTTTATGATAGGGGATATGATAGGTAGTGCAGTGCATAGAGCACCATACCTGGAGTCAGGAAGACCTGAGTTCAAATCCAGTTTTGGATACTTGCTAGCTAGCTGTGTGATCCTGGACATGTCATTTAACCCTATTTGCCTCATCTGTAAAAATACTTGTAAAAGAAAATCACAAACTACTCTAGAATCTTTACCAAGAAAACCTCAAGTGACATCACAAAGAGTTAGACATGATTGAAATGACTAAGCAACAATAATGTTGTCATTACTGACTAAAAATATATTGAAAACAAAAATTTGATCCAATGAGGATTATCAAAGTTGAAATTAAAATTAATGGTAATAATCAACATTCATGTAGTGCTTTTGGAAGTCTGCATACTGTTTCTCAAACATGATTTAATTTGAGTCTCATGACAGCCCTGGGAGGTAAATGCTGTTACTTTCCCTGTTTTAGAGACCAGGAAACTGAATTGGAGAGAGATTAAATAACTTTTCCAGAGACCCACAGATACAGAGTGTAAAGCAGGATTGGAATTCAGATGCTCCTGTCTCCAAGTCCAGCATTCCATTATAAATGTACAAATTCACCTAGCTTCATAAAAGCAAATAATCAAACAGAAAACATGTATGCATATACACACATATACACATCTACATATAAATACATACATGCACAACACATATACACCAAACTCACACAAACACATACATGTGTACACATAAACTCATAGAACACATATTACACATATGCATGCAAAAATGTATGTGCACACATATATACATATTCAATTCAAGGCACATTCACATACATACATGCACATATGCATACCTATATGCATGTACACATATACACACAGGGGCATGTATATATGCATACAAGTGTTGATATATGTGCATGTATACATATATTCACACATGCTTAGAAAAACAAAAGTCAAGGTCCCTAGCTTCCAAGAGGCCTTTTTCCTGTACTTAAAGACAACACATTCCCAATTTTCATAGAGATAACCTTTTTGTCAGTGTCACCACCACCAATAACAATAATACTACTTGTTATGTGAATGAAAGATCCTCAGTACAGCTATAATTTAAGATTACTTGACATAGACTAAATAAGTAGGAGTCAGAAAGAGTGGGGAACAAATTAGGTATCTGATATTTAATAGCTTTGTGTCCCTGGACAAGTCATAACTAATCTAAGTCTCATTTTCTTATTCTGTAAAAGGAGATAATTTTCTTGTAGCATCTGATTCCACAATTGTAGTAAGGTTCAAATGAGATCATTTACAGAAAGCGTGTCTCAACCTATAAAGGCCAGGTCTTATTATTCAGACAAATTCATGAAGGTAAAATATCCAGGATGGAGGGCAGGAGTATGACATGTTTCACTGTATTTAGTTTTTGCTCATCAACCTGTCATATGAAACATAATCCTATATTCTTCAGATCACTCTTGCTATTTAATAAACCTATTTTACTTTAAAAAATCTAGGTCAACTATCCTTTCGTCAGAGGGTGGATTTTTTTTTCCCAAAAGCTCTGTCAGTTTTTACAAATACGATATCTCCACGTTGCAGGGTAATCCTCCTATAGGCTCAGCAATCAGAAAACTAATAGGCACTTCAAAGATTGTATCTGAGCTGGAATTACTTCTCTGGTGCCTCCCGACATTTTTTATTAAAGGCATGATGTCCATTCCCAATATACTAGTTGTCATTTTTCAGAGATGTTCAAGTCTCTCAGTCTCCATGACATTATTACACTGGGGACTGTTATTATAGCAATAACCTATAAACACAAGATTGTTATTAAAGCTCCATTTCTCTGAATGGTAAACTTATGCTTTGAGTAGCTGGTTAAGAAATGACTTCCTTGACAGGCATTGTCTTAATTTTATTTTAGTATTAAAATTAACCACACACCTCCATGCTCATGGGCATTGCTAATGAATTCCTCACCTCCCAAACAGCTTAGATTGACAGTAAGTGAAAACAAGCTGCTGGAAAATTTGTCCAAAATCCACAAAAAGGATTACAGTCTGTGAATGATTAGAATATCTTGGCAAAAGAGGGAGGCAAAATTAGGCATGATGGGCACTTGTAGGTACTTAACTAGTCTTTGTTGAATTGAATGCATTGTGCCATATTTTCTTAAGCTTGAAAGGAAATTCAAAAGACCAGAATCCCACACTTCTCAGAAATTTGCTCTTCACTATTCCTGACAATTATCCTTCTAGAATTTTATTGAAAACTTTCAGAAATAGAATCTTACTACCTAATGATATTCAGGCAATAAAATTTGTTACTTAGTGTTGGGAATAAAATGAAAGATGAAAGATTGCCCCCACCCTTGAAGAGCTTGAAATCTAATGGGGGAGACAACAGGGAGACAATTATGTACAAATAAGACATAGAAAGGACACTTGGGAGATAATGAACAAAATGAAGCCATTCATTTTAAGGAGAGTTAGGGAAGGGTTTTAGTAGAAGGTAGGATATTAGCTGGGACTTGAAGGAAACCACAGAAGTCAGGAGGTAGAGATGATAAAAGGCAGTATTAAAGACATGAAGGGCAGACTGAAAAAATGCTTAGTCCCAAGGTGGTTCCTTGTTTGAGGATTACTAAGGAGGCCACTGTCCTTAAAATGCAGAATACTGTATCAGCAATGCCATATTCACAATGCCTATGGAAATTACAGATATGCTGATATAATTATACATCACAAAATACATCATGCTTGCCATATGGGGGAATAAGATAGAAAATTTTTAAAATACCAAAAGACTCAGTCCCAAAACCAGAAAGTGAAAGCCATCAGAGTAGTTATGAAATTGGCACAGGTAGATAAAGTAGAAAGCACCCACATTCACAAGCCTTTAAAACAGAACAGGCTACCTCAGGCAAAGGTCCTCCTCTCCCCACTCACAGCAACCACCCAGCGTCCAGGAAGTGTGCTCCCAGCAGCTCCAGCCCCTAGAAGTCCTTAGTAGGAGTCCTTAGCAGAAATTCTGGCTGAATCAAAAAGGGCTTCGTGCTGCCACTGCTGCTGCTGCCGCCATCGCCACCACTGCTAGCCACCGCAGGAACTCTAGCTTGGCTTCCGCTTCCTCTTGCTCCGCCCCTTCCTGCTACGTCAGCAAGTCCAATGGGGCATGGAACATCTTTAAAATCCCATAACCCTTATAAATACATGGCAAGTGTGTGTGTGTGTGTGTGTGTGTGTGTGTGGTAAGGTTTTAATAGACGACTGAGTAAAGTTATGAATGGTTTTGAATGACAACAAGAATTTTATATTTGATACTGTAATTTTCTAGTTGAAGATTGATATGATCAGACTAGGTCTTTAGAAAAATAATTTTAACAATTCTCTGGAGGATGGCCTGGGATGGGGAGACACTTCATGCAGGGCGTTTTACCAGGAGATGATTGCAGTACTCTAGTCATGAGGTAATAAGTATTCATACCAAGGTAGTGACTGTTTCAGAAGGGAAACAGACATAAGCAAGAGATGTTACAGAAGCGAAAACAATAGACCATGGCAAGAGATTGGATATGGAGGATGAAAGAAAGTGAGGTATTTGTGGTGACAAGTTGGTTGTAAGATGTAATAATTGGGAGTTTTGTGGTACCCTCAACAATAATGGAGAAGTAAGGAAAAGGAGGTATACAGGAGAAAAATAATGAGTTTGAATTTGGACATATAGAGTTTAAGATGTCTACTGGCCATCTAATTTAAGCTGTCTGAAAAGCAGTTGGAGATGCAAAATTTGAGGTCAACAGAGAGGTTAGGGATGGATAAGTAGATCTGATAATCATCACCATTGAAATGATAATTCAAACTGTGGAAGGTACTGAGATTTCTCTTCAACCTCCTCTGAACCTAGTCAGATTTGGTAATGCCTGAAAACTGTAGTATCTAGGACCAATGACATGTTGTGTTCTCTACGCCTCAGAGAGTCAATTAATCTAATGGTATTTGTGAAGTGCCTACTATGGCAGAAAGTATTGTGATAGACAAGGAAAATAAAACAAACAAACAAATAAGCAAAAAGCAATTCTCAATCTCAAGGAGTTTATAATCTACATCAGGAAACAACATGAAATTACAGTGAAACTGTCACCTTCCTTTTTTCCCTTTCTTTACTCATTAGATTATGTTCTCCTTGAGATGGGAAATGTCTTTTTGTCTTTGTTTCCCTTTTTTCCCCTTTCTTTACTCATTAGATTAGGTTCTCCTTGAGATGGGAACTGTCTTTTTCTCTTTCTTTGTTTCCCTAGCACTTAGTATAGTACCTGACCCACAGTGGATACTTGATACATGTTTCTTAATTGATACTTTTGCTATATTATACTGTTTTGTTTATGGCATAACACTACTGACTAATATTCTGATATTCCCTGTTGAAATATCACTAAGCAGAAATGAAGACACCATTTTTTGGAAGTCTCTTGGTGAACTAGAGTGAAACGATGCCATTATTAAGGGCTTGACTGATTAGACTCTGTATAGCCACATTCTCATCCAGTAATACAGAAAAGAAAAATGGAACTCTAAGAATGTGACAAAGGTGCCATTGCTGCTGTTCCTCTTTCCTTCTAGCTAAGTTGGTGACATTGATGAGTCAGCCAGAAACATTATGCTACAGAAGCCTAACCTCCACCCAAAATAATGGATTGCCCATTTGGGGCAGGATGCCCTAGAAGCCTGGAAAATACTCTGACAAAACTGTCTGGAAGTATGCCTTTGGCATAGTCTAGGAGTCTCACTCTTTGAAATCTCAAACTTACCTCGTCCTGTAAGTAGATTGCTCCAATATAGGAAAAGTAGAAGGAATAACTGCCTCAAATGAATCCTTTGTGCCAGACTTCCCCTCAGTTCTGTTTTTTCTAAGAATTTTCTATATCCTAGGCCTCTTTTTACCACCTCCCCATTTGGGTTGAGGTGGATATCACTAAGTAAGTAATAACTGTTGTTGCTTAATCATTTCAGGCATCTATGCCTCTCTGTGAACCCATTTGGGGTTTTCTTGACGAGGATATGGAAGTACTTTGCCATTTCCTTCTCCAACTCATTTAATAGATGGAGAAACAGAGGCAAACAGGGTTAAGTGACATACCCAGGTCACCCAGCTAGATTTGAACTCAGGTCTCCCTGACTTCATTCCTGGTGCTCTATCCACTGCAATATTTAGTTGCCCAAAAATATGAATAGAGATCATTAACTGTGCAGCATACAGGTTCAGTAATCATATAGAGGGAGTAGTAGCCATTAAAAGGCCTCAATTAGAGCTCTTTCAAGATGCTTGATTATTCCATCTCCTTCCAAAGGCAACACAATCTTGCCATGCTATCATAATATAAAAGACCCATGGTTATCAGAGAGTTATAAAATCGGGTACAACCTCTTTATTTTTTCAGATTGAAAAACTAAGCACTAAATGATTTGCCCACTATCAGGCAGGTAGTAAACAGTAGAACTAGAATTTTAATATGTCCTGAGACTAAAAGTTCAGTCATACTCTTGTGGCCCCTGATGGCTTCCAGACAGTCTCTTCAGTAGCACTTGTTACATCCATCCTCTGTGATCAGCCCACAAGAGCTAACTCCTGTCCTCTTTCATATACTTGCAGACTATCTCATAAAATTTTCATGGAAAGGATTCCTGAGATATGGACAGAATAAATGAGCTATACATTGGTCCTAAGACTTGTATGTGTTTCCAGGATATTCTTTGCTGCTCTGTTTCATTGATCCTTTTCCACTAATAATATCTTTTAGATTAATATTATAGAAGATAAGCATTAGATAAATCCAGTCATTCATCAACATTTGCCCAATATGCAAGATAGTATACTAGTATAATATGTAGTCTCCTGTAAGTGTTAGAGTAAACACAATGCATCATAATCCTGAGTTTGACAGATAATGCTGTCCTCTTAAGGACTAAGGACTTAAGGGCCAAGTCTAAGAACTCAGAAACAAACTCATGTGGTATAACAAAACTTTCCTAAATCCTTTCCCAACAATCTTAAATATTACTTTGACAAAAAAAAGAGGTATCTTTTTTTTCCTTTGAGATAATCCCTCTAACCTTTTGTACTTCCCTTTCTATCAGCCTTGCCCACCCTTAGCCAATTCTGTTAATTTCCCTTAATTAGCATCACAAGAGGACTCTATGCTCTCTTTGAAATCATTGATGTGTGGCGTTCATTTATATCTGGTGAATTTTCCCTGTGAAGTTGACAAAGGACACTTATTTTCTTTTCAAGGGATTGTAATAGTATATTCTTTACTCTGATTATTCCATAATTGCCTTAAGTTGAATTATTATTGATGAGAATTCAAATTGTTTGAAGAATACAATTAATTTTCTCTTCCTAGGCAATATTCCATGGCAAGAAGTTATTATTTTTTTTCCACTTCTGGTGGGCAATATATTACTTCTGTTTTTATTGTTACTGTTTTCTTCACACTCGAAATAACTGTTGGACAATAATGGTTTTGTTAATGATTCAATAAAACAATCTTAGGGCTGAAATTATTGAATATGCATATGTATGGAGAATCTTTATCCTCAAAGAGAAAATAGAAAATTCTACCTATTTCTTCATGAATGCATTTTCAAGGCATATCTGTCCTTTAAATTGAAATAATATTAAATGGTGCCTTCTCATTCCAGATTATTTCCCTTTAGGAAATAGTGCTAAATTCCTTTTTGCATTTTGAATTTATAACCATAAATGATAAAATGACTAATATGCAGTGAAAAGGAATGTCAGAATTTATTGAAGCCGGCCCCCAACCTTTACATATTAGGAAATCAAGGTCCATACATGTAAACTAATTGGTTCAAGGTTATACAAGAAGCAAGAGGTAGAGTCTCTATTTTAACCCAGGTCCTTTAACTAGAAAACAAATAACCTTTCCATTTAGCACTTACATGCATTAATTCCTTCAATAAACATTTATTGCACAACTGTTATGTCCTAGGCACTGTGCTAACTTCTGGCACTACAAAGCAAGCCAAACAAAGAAACAAACAAAAACAGCTTCCGCTCTAAAAACAGCTCAGAGTCTAATGAAGGAGAGAACATTCAAACAACTATGTACAAACTACAGATTGGAAATAATCAACAGAGGATATGCTGCGAGCTGATACAAATAGAAATATGTTCTTTTATTTTTCTGATCAATCACTGGGATTAAAAACAAACATCAGGTTTTTTTTTTTTCATTTGAAGTCCTTTATAACCTATCTCCAGTCTTTCTTTCTAGCCTTCTTATGAATTATTCCCTGCCTCCCCCCACTTACTCTTTGGTGACACATAATTGTATACACACCATTGAAACACTCACCACTCACTATAGCTTTACATAGACTCTCTCCCATGTCTGTAATGTACTTACTATTCCCCTTACTCTCCTAGAAATACGCATTGTTCCTTAGAAGTTACCTCAAAATTTATATCCTACATGGAGGCTTCTTTGATCACCTTCTATACTAGTCCATCCTAATTAAAATAGCATTGTCTTGTTTTGTTTTTTAATATTCTTGTATTGTATGTATACATGCCTTTTCTCCATCAGACCATAAAGTCCTCAAATCTAAGGTTTTATTTTTATCCCTAGGGTGTTGCATGGTGTTTAGTACACAGAAGGTACTTAATAAATGCTTCTTTTTTTTTACCCAAACCATTCCTCTTATCTTTTTTATTTCTTGAATAGTACCACCATTCTCTTGGCCACCCACTCCCATGAAGCTTCCTTCTTTCCCATGCTTTATAATCAGTATTCACATCCTGTTAATTCACTGTTGTAAGACTTTTTCTATCTCCAAACAGTTGGCCTTTACATAGCATTGTCAGCTTCATTTAAAATGTATCCTATACTATATATATTTTTTGCCTCTTATGAGAATTCTATGATGTAGGTGCTTTTATTACTCCCATTTTATAGATAAGGAAACTGAAAGTCAGAGATATGAAACAACTTCCCTGCTGCCACCCAGTTAGAATATGAGACAGGACTGGAAATCAATTTATTTCCTGACCTTAAGTTCAGTGTTCTATCCACCATACCATTGGTCGCCTTTTAAAAAAATGTGGCACAGTGCTCTTTCCTCAAAAACTCAATGAGTATTTACTTTAGCAACTCTATGGTACAGTCATAAGATTCATAATGTAGAAGATTTTTATTGAATAAGAAAAGCTGTTTTTGCTGAGAGTTCATTGAATGCATGGCATGGTGTGCTTGGAGGTTGGTGTGTGTATGTGTGTGTACTTTCATATGTGTGTATACACACATGGATACACATATCTATGTATATTTTTGTATATGTGAGTGTATTGTTTGTCTTTTGTGCTCAAAGAGGACAAAGTAATATCATGATATCAGGGTGAGTGTACAGTGTGCCTGATTGTGGCTGATCAGACCAGTATGAGCTATAAAGACTTTATCGCAGGATGGGCATAAATAACACACACGGACATTTGAGTGGGAGATATCTCTAAATTTGCCGTCTCAGCTTTCTAAGGAAACTGGGTTAAATGACAGTCCCATTATCACATAGCAAGTAAATGTCTGAGTCAGATTTGAATTAAAAAAGATGAGTGTTTCTGACTCTATGCCTGGCACGCTATCTACTATACCACCTATCTATACATATCCATACACACATTTATATGTAAATATGTATATGTTTTAATATATATGAATATGTATGTATATTTTTTTGTTTTGTGAATGCTATTATCACCATACTATATATGAAACAACATATTTATTTTTAATAATTTTGCTCTATAATAGCATCCTTAGCAAAATTAGAAATGTATCCAAATTGGTATAAAATTATGCATACTTTTTGACCTAGATATACTCCTACTAGGTCTAAATGCTAAATAGACCAAAGGAAAGGGAAAAGGACCTATTTGTGCAAAAAAAATATTTGAAACATCTTTTTTGGGTGGCAAAATTAGAAATTGAGGGGATTCCCATCAGTTGTGGAATGGTTAAATAAGTTATGCTACATGGTTGTGATAGAATACTATTATGCTGTAATAAATGACATCAGGATGGTTTCAGAAAAATCTGGGAAGTGTTATGTGAACTGATGGAAAGTGAAGTGAGGACATTATTGTACACAGTAGCAGCAATATTGTAACAATGATCAACTGTGAAAGACTTAACTATTCTGATCAAGACAGTGTTTCAAGAAAATTCCAAAGGACCCATGAAGAAAAATGCTATTCACCCCTAGAGAGAGAAATAATGAACTTTGAGTATAGATTGAAGCATACTTCAATATACTTTCATACATAAAAAGTATGCTTTTTACTTCTAGTTTTTGAATGTTTTCTTTTGTAATATGGCTAATAAGCAAACAATGTTTTGCATTACTTCATTTACATATTTAATATCATTTTACTTGTCTTCTTATGGATCCGCTATATATATCCACTTATAGGAAGGTACAAGGAGAAAATTTAGAAATCAGTTATCTTTTAAATGATTGTTTAAAATTTTACATGTAATTTGAAAATATTTAATGAAATAAAAATATATTCTAAATAAAATAGCATACAAAATTTCATGGCATATCTGGGGAGGACCACTCTCCTTGGCAAACTTCTTCTGTCCTTTGCTTCTCAGTGATGTTGCTGTTTCCCTAATTACTATCCTAAATATATCCCTGATAATTTTTTTCAATGTATCTTGTAGTTAGTATCCTGGCCTACAGAATTTCCCAACTCCCATCCATCATGCATATTATGGACTGATGATTCTTCCTAACAAATCTCTGACAAAGCTCAAAGACTTCATTGACTTTCCATTCCCTATCAAATAAAGCTTGCCTCTTGTTTCAGTGTTCTCACAGGGGCCAGATTTCATTTAAGGATTTTTCTTATCATCTCTCATTCCTAGGAAGGAGTACTTATGTTCTTCCCCTGCTTTTATTAATTTTTATCACTCTATGTTTTCCCTGAGGTTCTGTTTTATCTCTTTTGTGGAGGAAAATCTTGATAGCTTGGAATTTTCTGACCTACTCCACTATGTTCCCAGAATTCTCTCTCTCCTTTACAATTCTAACATCACGATCCTGTGCCCTTTTGGAATTTTCCTTTTTCTACTTTGACTCCTTTCTCCTACTATGGTCTTCTGGATTCTGGAAGAATACATGTCTTCAATCTGACAGCCTTCAAGGCAGTTTTGGTGTCTCTGCTGAGCTTTCTCTCCTCTTTTGGGGGATGGAGGGTCTTTTTGGAAGGCAGAAGCAGGGCAATTGGGTTTAAGTAACTTGCCCAAGGTCACACAGATAGTAAGGCACTCTTAAGTGTCTGAAGTCAGATTTCAACTAAGGTCCTCCTGATTCCAGAGCTGGTGCTATATTCACTCACACCACCTAGCTGCCCCTGCTGAGCCTTCTCTTTGCCAAGATAAAAAAAAATCCCAGGTCCTTTGTTGATTACTCTATGATATGGCTTCCAGTTCTCCTGGTTGCTCTTCATTTTGTCAACATGCTGTCTAAGATGGGCTATTCATGAACATGGAAATCCAATACTCTCACCAAATTAACTTAACTTTAAGGACTTAAAGTGAGTTTTATCTGAAAAGAAACTTTTCTTTCTTCCTGGTAGGAAAAAAAAAAGGCAATGATCAAATTCAATAATTTACTGTTAAAGGAAGAATATAGACTTTTTGTGAGTGGGGAGAGAAAAATAATGGAGACAGAGAGAAGAAAGAAACATAGCAAGAGAAAGAATAGGGATAAACAGTGGGAGAAAGAGATGGAATAATGTCTTTTCCACTAAATTCTGGCTATTCTATTCAATTGTGCTTTTTTTCCTAGACTCCATTACAAATTTATAAAGTTTTCTCATATGGGGAATATGAATAGCTTTGCTATTTCCTTAAAATTGGAAAATTAAAAAGAAAGGAACACACAGACTTGACACTCATCCATGTTGGCACTGCTGAAGTTATCCTTGTCTATTAAAACACAAATACATAACTAACTCCATGAAGGTGTCTGCTCAACAAAATAGCATGATTTAATTTGTTCTTCAATTCATCGCCATAATGAGGTTGCCCACAATATGTTCTCAAATGGTAATGGCCACGGAATTTTCCAAACCATTGAGACTGTCAGATTTCACTGAGATACACCAGAGAGGAAAAAGCAGCACTGATTTTGATTCCACTGCTGATTATTCAAATGACTGCATCTGCTGTCAATGTTATTTGATACCCAATCTGCTACAAATCAACAAAAATTGAGTTGGGTATTTGCTCACTCAAATGGTGGCAGATGTTTCATGTGGGAGGTAAAAGTGGATCGTGCATATTGAATTCCTTCCTTCTTAGTGGAGGGTTTTCTCTTCATTTATTTCTTTGATTTAAAAAGGATGTGATTTGCTCATATTCTTGAATACTTAATTTCAGTCTCCATAACAAATTCTACCTAAATAAGGCCAGTGATCCTGTTTCTCCCAATGCCAAATCTTCTCCTTTAGAATGTGGGCTCTTTGATAATGCTGACTTTTTAAACCTTTCTTTGTATCTCCAGAATTTAGCACAGTGCCTGACATATCATAGCAATTTCATGAATATTTATTGTCAAAATGATGAATGGTCATAGCCAAATATTAATTGACATAACACTGGGCCTAAAGCCAGAGAACATAAGAGCAAGTTCTTTTCTTTGTCTTTTATTGATTATGTGACTTCAGTAGAATATATAAACTCTATGAGATTTTTTTCTTATTTGTAAAATGAATATACATTAATTTTGGAACCATCCACCTCTTAAGGGTGTCATGAAAAAAAGTGAATTATGAAACTGAAAATGCCATATATTTGTAAATTATTACTATTATGATCAGTGAGTTATTATGTGAAAAACATTTTGAAAACCTTAAAAGTGCTTCATAAAAGTCATCTGATAGCATTATTGTCTCCATACTTAATATCATCAGCATCATACCCACCAACATTTTAAAAGTTATGATCTATTAATTAATATGGTAAACTTCTGGTATGGAAACTCCCTCAACCATTGCAGACCAGCAATTTCTTTGTTCCTCATGATGTTATTGAGTGCTCTGGAGCACTGAAGGATGAAGCGACTTACCCATAGTAGTCACCAGGCAGTATGTGTAAGAGAGCTTGTGGAAAAGAATGACAAAATTTGGTTGTCTGGAGAAGTTCATCAGTATCATAGGTTAGTTTCATGACAGCATGCTTACCTGGGTTCTGGATAATGGACAAAGTTCTGGCTCTTCCCCAGTCCCCAGTGCAGTAAAGCAGGGCTTGCTCCCGTGCTTTATAGAATGTTCTCCAAAGTAATATTGTCAGATAGCTTCAATGAGGACAAAAGTTCCACGAAGATGCACTGATGGTAAATTATTTAACTTGAAAAAGTTACAAGCCAAGATTAAAGTGGAGGAAGAATTGGTTTGTGATTTTTTGTTTACAGATAATTGTGCACTTGATGGGCCTGAGATGCAATAAAATTCATATTGATCCTCTTCTACTTGTGCTAATTTTGCCCTAACATTAAAAGCAAGAAAACTCACATTTTCTGACAATCAGCAATATACTGTCCATATGTGGAACCATAAGTTACAGAGAATGGATGAATTTTGAATTCCGTGGATAAGTTCACTTACCGTAATAGTTGGTTGGTTGCTGTACTTTGTTCTTGAAGAGTTTTAAAATGACATCACTATGTTAGAGTCAAATCACTGTGTGTCTGAAAGTGACTGATTGGACCAATATGAGCACTGGTTGTTTACAGAAGTCCTGGAGGAGGGTTTCAGATGTCCTGGGACTACACTGAAGATCTGTGTTAACCTCTGTATTAATTTCTATTCTGAAGATTTGTGTTGAATTTTTGGACCTTATTTATGGGTCTGTGTTGATTTAGCAGGCAGATATTGAATTGATGTTGGTGTTGGCAATGTGTATTAATATTATTGTGGCTCTATTAAGTTTTGTCTTCCCGGAAACAGGAACTGTGAAGGACTTGAGGTGGACTGGATATTACGAGCTTCAGTATGGAACGGGAACTGGACAAGGAGCTGGACAAGGAGCCTAGAGCTGCTTGCCTTTGAATCCAGGTGATAGTTGGGTAGATTCGGGCAGGAGCTGGGACCATGGAAGAGGAACCATGGAAGCTGAGAGCCTGCCTCAAGTCAAAATGAGGAGACCACTTCTTGTGTACTTAATACTGACTGGGAAGATTGTGATTAATGTAACCTAGTGGTAGAGAACTTTGACCTTTGTAATTTTTGTCCTTTAAGGAGGCCTGCTTCTTAAGGATGATTGAGTTAATGACTTACTGAATGATACTGCATCCTTAAAACTATGTGGCCACTTTAGTGATAACTTTTTATGTTATAACCTTGTGAATGCTGTACTTTGGTTTCTGTAAATGTTTTGCTTTAATTTAATGATGAATAAATTGAGAGTTCATTAAATTATGAAACCAGAACCTTAAAGATGTTCACAACAGCAGTCCTCTGGAAAGCTATTTGTTCTTGGCTTTATATTCAGGTTAGGCATAGAGCATCTATGTGAACATTTGGGGTGGAGGGTGTTCTCTAAATTTGCATATCTTACATTTCTTTTGAGCTATTTCAATTCTGCTTTGCTCACAGAGCACATCACCTACTCTGATGAAGGCATGTCATGCTGGGTGGTCCTGTGCCAGTATCTCCCATGTCAATCAATCAATTCCTAAGTTCTTAAGAGAGATCTTAAGAATGTCCTTGTATAACTTTTTGTCTGACCACCATGTGAGTTTTTGGCAAGCACATATTATTGTTCAAATACCTTGACAATATACATTCCAGGGATGTACACATAGATAGTGTGGATGATGCACACATTGCCAAAGCTAGCTCAGTGCCTGGGAGGCTGCAAAGGAAACTGTGGGAGAAAAGAGGTATTGCACTAATTACTAAACTGAAGTTCTTTGGAGATGTGCTGACGTCAATGTTGTATACCTGTGAAAAATGAATAGTATCCTAGCATTATGCCAGCAAACTGGATCACTTCCATTTCAATTACCTTAGGAAGATTCTGAAGATGACTTGGCAAGATAAGGTATAAAACCCTCAGGCCCTTTCTTGAGCTGAACTTCTAAGCATTCAAACTCCATGGTAGAGAGTGCAACTCCAATGAGTTGACCACATTGTTTAAATGTCAAACATATGTTTGCCTACAATATTATTTTACAGAGTACTCACACAAGGCAAGTGTTCACGTGTATGTCAGAAGAAGCAATACAAGGACACTTTCAAAGTCTCTCTGAAGAACTTTGGAATCAATTGTGGGACACTGGCACGAGACCACCCAGCATGGTGTGTGAAAATCAGAGAAGGTGCTGTGCTCCATGAGCAATGCTGAATTTCTGTAGCTTAAAAATAAAGTGAGATGCACAGATTTAGAGTTATTTGCATGTCAAATGTTCATATGGACTATTTATGATTAACCTGTAGTAGAGTCTTCTGAAATTTTATTGAATTGATCCACCACAATTGGATGCACTGTATCTTGACTCCAACATAATGATATCATTTCGATCTTCTTCAAGAATGAAAGGAAAAACCAACCATCTTTAAGATGCAGGACTTGAATCCAGGTTGTACTGATTCCAAAATTATCTAACTTTCCACCAAATCACGGTACTTCTCTATTACTGGATAGACTGGAAAATGCCAAAAACTAGAAATGTGTGAGTCATCATGACATAGTAAGTAGAGAATTGGCCTTGGAATCGAAATGACTTGAATTTAAGTCCTGTTTCTTACATACACTGGCTAGGGGTGGCTCAGTATGTTGCTCAACACCCTTATCAGTGGCAGACAAGGTAGAGATCCACATTAATAAAGATTGTTTGTATACTTGGGGGTGGGGGATGTAAAGCCAAGCATGAGCAGCATTCCAGAATAATGCTACTGTGAACAGCTTTTCAAGATTCTGATTACACAGTATAGTGAACACTATTATTCAATTAAACATCAGAGCAAAACATTCACAGAAATCAATGTACAGCATTTACAATGTTACAACTTTTCACAGAAAATCAAAATACAGTATTCACAACAACTTATCATTAACATGGCCACATAGCTTCCATCATAATGTTCACAACGTTTTGAATAAAGTACATTCATTTAGTCACTCAATGATTTAGTACCTTAATCATTCAATCATCATTAAGAAGTCTATCCTCCTGAAGGGACTCAAAGTATAATAATCAAAGTTCTCCACTCTTGGGGCACACCAAGTTACAAATCAATTGCTATTCAGTCATCATTCACTATTCAATCATCAGAAAATACACAAGCCCTCCACCCCTAGGTCGCTAGTAAATTACAATTTCTCAGTCACTACACAGTATCCAAGTAAAGTTTCTTTCAGCTTCACAAATAGTGGTCTCTTAGATTCCTTAGATCCCCTTCCATGGTCCCAGATCCTACCTGGATTCATCAAACTGTCACCTGGGTTCAAAGGCACATAGCTCCCAGGTTCTTGTCCAGCTCTCCAAGCACTTCCTGTTCCATGCTGAAGCTCACAGAGTCCAGTCCACCTGGAATCCTAAACAGCCCCTGTTCCTGGGAAGTTAAGGCTTAACAAAGCCACAAACAGGGTCATGAAAAGTACCAACATCACAGTCAGTCTTCCTGTCTGCAGCAGCTCCAGCTTGCCCTCAAACTCAGTAGCTCCTCAGCAGAAGATCCAGCTAGTTCCCAGAGTTAAAATCACTTCACCCAGGTTCCCAAAATAAAAACCATTCTCTCCAGCCTGGGGGGCCTTTCTCCTTCAGCCTCTATGGTGGCAGCAGCTTCTGCCTCCACAAATCTTGCTCCAAGAATATCTTTCTGAACCAACAAGAGCTTCTCCTTATATACACAAGGCAATACCTCCTTCCTGCTTCAGCCATTTACTGTTTAAACCACTTCCTGTTAGTCATCAACAGAGTTTCAAACCTTCTGTTTCTTTAACAGAGGCTTGATTAATTACTAAGTGCTAAATACCTTTTAGCTTTGCAATACAAAGGGATCAATTACATTACTATGGAGGGGGGGGTTGGGGTGGGAGTTACCAATTCAATGGAATTAAATACCAGCTCCCAAACCTTCCCTATGAAACACATAAGGTAACTACATAGATAATTTGGTTGTGCTTCTGTTAAACACAAAGGGATTCTTTTTTTTCCCATTTATTTCATGTTAAATTCTACTTTTCTAGAAACTAAAAAACTCATTTAAAAATAAACAGCAATTCACATTTCATTATTGATCCACATTTTGTGGGAAGGCTTTTCCTACTTATAAGACTCAGTCTTGGGACAAAAACAGGAAATGCACATGGCTCCTGATCCAAAAACCTCTTATAGCTATAAAATATGACTCCAAACAAATTTTAGAGCTATAGAATCCACAAAGTTACAGAGAGAAACAAATCTCTTGCTGAAGCCAGCCTGGCAGGCCAAGGGGAAGGGTCTACTGGTTCAAGCTGGGAGACAAGTGCAGTCCTGTGTGAACCACCCAGGATCAGATCCAGGGTGGCCCCAATCTGCAGCACAGCCTGGCCAGAGCAAACTTCATGGGAGTGAATCAAAAGCATCTGTGGTGGTTTCCAGACTTCTCAACTCATAAATGCCGAAGAGAAAGTGAAAGGTAAGTGGGGAACTCTGCTGGTACTAGGTGATGGGAGAGCACAGTCTGGCCATTGCACCTGAGTAGAGAGGTAGAGGAGGCCTGGCAGCTGCAGCTGCTGCTATGTGACTGACTCCAGAGTTCCTGGCCTGCAGAGAGTAGGGGGGACAAAACACCATTCAGAGGGTAATCACTCTTGCTTTGAGATGCTTGGATCTGGATTGTGGTCTTAGGTGGTGGTCCTGGGGTGTGTGGCCAGTGTGCTAGAGTTGGGGTGTCTGTAGAGAGGGTGCCCTGCTCATATCTCTGACGACATCTGCAAAAACTCCAGGGATTTTGGACAGAGCTCTCTGCAATATGGAAGACATTCTACTGTGGCAAAGAGTTTGAAAAGATCCCAAAAATAAATCCTAGGAATATCACAGCCAAATTCTAGAGTTCCTAGGTCAAGAAGAAAATATTAAAAGCTGATAAAAAGAAACAATTTGAGTATTTTGGAAATACAATCAGGATAATACAACATATAACAGCTTTTACATGAAAGGATCAAAGGGCTTGGAATATAATATACCAGAGGGCAAAGGAGCTAGGATTAAAACCATGAATCACCTACCAAGCAAAACTGAGTATAATTATTCAGGAGAAAATATGGTCATTCAATGACTTAGAGGACTTTCAGGCATTCTTGATGAAAAAAAAAAACAGAGCTGAACAGAAAATTTGTCTTTCAAATAGAAGAAGCAAGAGAAGCATGAAAAGGTAAACAGGAAAAGAAATCATAAGGAACGTATCAAATTTGAACTATTTACATTCTTACGTGGAAAAATTAAATTTTGACTCATAAGACTTTCTCAGTATGAGTATAGTTGAAGGGAATATATATATATGTATATATATATATGTGTGTGTGTATAAGTATGTATGTATACATGAATGTATATGTATATATAGGAGGGCATATGTGTGTGTAAATATATATGTGAGTGTGTGCATATGTGTGTACATATATACATAAACAGAAGGCACAGGATAAATTGAATATAAAGGGATATCTAAAAAAAATTAAGAGGTAAGAGAAGAATATAATGAGAGAAGGAGAAAGAGAGAGAAACATTAGGGTAAATTATCTCATATCAAAGAGGCAAGAGAAAATTGTTAAAATTGAGGGGAAGAGCAGGAAGGTGAAAGGAAATGAGGTAACCTTACTCTCATTAAATTTGGTTAAGGAAAGAATAACATGCACACTCCACTGGGTACCTTACCCTACAGAAAAAATAGGGGGAAAGAGTATAAGAGGTGGAGATTATGGAGGGGAGGGCACACTGCGGGAGAGGGTACTTAGAAGCAAACGCTTTTTAAAAGGGACAGGGTTAAAGGAGAAAATAGAATAAGTAGGGGGCAGGATAGGATGAAAGGAAATAAAGTCTTTCACAATATAACTACTATGGAAATGTTTTGCTTAACTACACAAATACTACCTATATTGAATTGCTTATCTTCTCAGTGTGGGTAAGTGGAGAGGGGAGAATGAAAAAAAAATATGGAACTCGATGTTTTACAAAACAAATGTTTAAAAAATGTTTTTTACATGCAACTTGGAAATAAGATATACAGTCTCTGGGATATAGAAATCCATATTGCCCTACTAGAAAGATAGAAGGGATATGGGGGAGGAAATAAGAGAGAGCATATTGGGTGAAGGGGTATTCAGTAGGCTTGCTATTTTGGGGTGTGGGGTAGGGGAAAGATCAGGAGAAAATCTGTAATTCAAAATATTGTGGAAATGAATGTTGAAAACTAAAAATAAATTAAAAAATAAAATAATGAAAAAAAATCAGTCTCTGGATTTCTAAAACAAGTAAACTTATGTCAGCAATTACCCATGATTATTGTCAGAAAAAAAATAATTAATTGATGTGATATGTAAATCTGAGGAACTGTATCCTCCTTTCCATTTTGTCAATTTTTTGGTTAATTTTTGATAATATATAAACGTAATTTCTTGAACTTTCCCATCTACACAGACTTTTCTCCCTATTTATGAAGAACAAGAAAAACAAAACCTACCCAAAAGAGTGAAAACATCTAACAATACATACTATGGTCTGCTCAACCAGGTCCTCAACTCTGCCAAGAATGGGGAGCAATGTTTTATTATTTTTTCTCCAAGATTTTCACTAATTGGCTTCTATTACTTAATATCTACTTTGACATTATTGTAGTAATTTTACAAAGTGATCTTTTTGTCTTCTGCATGAATTAATAAAAATCTTTGCTACTGTCTATGAATTCATCATATTTTCAATTTTTCACTGTAAAAATATCTTATATTCTTAGATTAGTTTTTTCTAGACATCTTCCAATTGTTGAAAATATCTTTTTTTCTCTTCTTCATTGCTATAAAGAAGATTGGTATGGATATTTCGGTATAGATAGGATCTCTATTTCTATCTTTTTATGACTGAAGTACATGACATATTGTGAGATTTCTCTGTCTAAGGATACAGAGTTCAGCCACTTTTTATTTCATTTTTCAAATGCTTTATTAACTTCTGATTAACATCATCCATATCCACAAGATTTTGAGTTACAAGTCTTCTCCCCATTTTTCCCGTACCCACTGCCCCCAAAATAGCACTCCCACAGGATATCCTCCCCTCCAATCTGTTCTCTCCCATATCTTCTCCTATGCCCCCTTCAACTTTTCTAGTAGGGCATGGTGTATCTCTATGCCCCAGTGCCTGTATATTTTATTTCCCAATTACATGTAAAATAGTATTAATAAAATTATATATATAGATACATAAATAGATAGATTTTAAGCATTTTATTTTTAAAGTTTGAATTCCAGATTCATTCCATTCGTCCCTTGTTACCCACCCTTACTGGGAAGATAAGCAATTCAGTATAGGTTGTACATGTGTGGATAATGCAAAACAATAACATAGTAGATACATTGTAAAAGACTGACTATATTTCCCTCCCTCCTATCCCACCTCCCACTTGTTCTATTCTCTACTTTGATCCTGTCCCTTTTCCAAAGTGGGAGCTTCCAACTTCCCTGCCCCCCTACCTGCACTCCTTTACATCATCCCCCTCTCATCCCCTTCTGCCCTACTCACCTGTAGAGTGAGATAACCTATTTAGTGTGTATTTCATTCCCTCCCCAAGCAAAATTCAATAAGAATAAGGTTAACCCATTCCCTTTTGCCTTTCTATTCTTCCCCTCCATTTTAACCATTTTTACTTGCCTCTTTTTTGAGAGTTTACCCCATTCTGTCTCTCCCCATCTCCTCTCATTATATTCCTCTCTCACCTATTTATTTCACCTTTTAAGTATCATCTCTTCCTATTAAATTGGTTCTGTGGCCTCTATCTATGTATACCTGTAAACATATATACACACCTTCACATATGTTTTTATACACCTGTATGCCCTCCAATATAGACATATATATGTATATATAGACATATGTATGTATATATAGACATATGTATATATAGACATATGTATGTATATATAGACATATGTATGTATATATAGACATATGTATGTATATATAGACATATGTATGTATATATAGACATATGTATGTATATATAGACATATGTATGTATATATATAATGCATCGTTCTCAGTTTTCTTCCCAATTTTTCCTATGCTTCTCTTATCTGCTTCTTAAGGTCCGCTATGGCCTGTAATGAGCTAGTATTTTTCTTGGGAGCTTTTGGTGCAGGAGTTCTGACTTCACTGTCTTCCCCCAGTTCCATGCTTTGATCCTTTTTGTCCCCCAAATAGGAGTCTAATGTTGGATTCTTCTGTTTGCTTTGCTTCATTTTCCTGCTTATGTTGCCACTCAGTCACTTGACCCCTGGGCTTTTTGCCACTGTAGGACTCTGCCACCATACAGAGGAGCTTCACCCCCAATACTGAGATTTTCTCAGATGCCAGAGGTATTAGTTGGGTGCCCTCTCTGAAGCCTCCATATGCTCTGGCATTCTGGACATACACCCTAGGGCCTCCACCCTAGACTGCAATCCAGATCAAAGCATGTTAAAGCAAGAGCAATTACTCCTCAGATTGTCTGCTTGGTGCCCCTACACTCTTCAGGCCAGGAGCTGAAGCTTTTAAATGGGGGCAGCTGCGCATGGCTCCTCTGAGACTTCTTGCCCATTGGGCAAAAGTGTAATGTAATACCAAGCAAAGGCAACTTCCCAGGTTCAAAATACCAGCATAGGTGCTCTCTATTTTATTCAGTGACAAACCAAGAACAGAGAAGATTAAAACATGACATCATTCAAAATACAGCATTTACTAAGTGTGATTAAATAATCTCCAAGTACTACCCCACCCCAGGACCTTCCAATCATTCAATCAATTACAAAGTCTCTGTTCTAAATACTTCTCCACCCCTAGGCTATACCTTAATTAAGTCCACCACAAAGCCCCTCTTCTCAAATGTAGATTAGTTTCCAAACATAAGGTCAAAAGTTCCCCACCCCTGGATCACAATTGAATCTACCCCAGAGTTAAATCAAGTTTAAACACAGCACTTAATACCCAAATGGACGTCTTTTCTTCATCTTGACAAGAGGCAAGTTCTCAGCAATCTTAGTTCCTGGGGAGACAAGGCTTAGCAAGGCCACAAGATACATTGCCAGTCCCTTCATGAATTCATCCTCTGTCTGTAGAACAGTCCTAGAAACCCTGAACACATTAGCAAAGCCCTCTCCCAGGATTTCTGTAAACATACAACAAGAAAATCCTTCTTCAGGGCTTCTGTACCAACAGAAAGGCTCCCAGACCCCTGCAACAACAGCACTGTCCTTCACCAGTGGACAGTATTCACTCTGTCTGCAGGACAGTCTCCAGACCCCTGCAACAACAGTACTGTCCCTCACCAGTGGACAGTATTCACTCTCTGTCTGCAGGACAGTCTCAGGGCTTCTTAGCGAACAGCCAGGTTCCAGGACTTCTTCAACAAAAGGACAGTCTTTCACCAGTGGACAAATCTGGCAAAATAACATCAAAACAGACAGACAAAGTACCAGCCAAACAGCCATGTCTCCTCAGTCCTTGGCAGCTCAGGGGGCAGGTCTCAAAAGTCCAGGGCAATTCAAAGCGGCCACCAGCAATTCTCTTAGTCTCTCTCTCCCCAAGAGGTGCTGCTTCCAAAAAGATCTTCCGCCTCTCTCCTGTCTCTCCAAATCTACATCACCAGCTCCTCCCACTTCAGGACTTTCTTTTCACATCAACAAGTCCATCCCACAGGTGGGATTAACAAACTCTGGGTTTTAATACAATCAATTTGAAAACCAAGCCAATACAGGGGAATCTTTAATTGCCATTACTATCACAAAAAGTTAATGTACTTCCAACTACTGGGTCCAAAAGTCCACACTGCACTGACCTCTCACTTTGCTTAAGCATCTTTGTGTTGATAATTCTGGACTGCCACAGCTGCTGGTGATCTGGAGTCCCTTCAGCCAGTGGTTGGTCAGGCCTGCCCTGCGGCTAAAATCTCTGGCTAACGTGGGACTGGGGTCGGCTCCCAGAATTCTGTGCTGACCGAATCTTGCTGCCCTGCCAGTCTGTTCTAAGTGGGAGGTTAGCTTCTCTGTGTCATTTTGTGGATTCTGTAGCTCCAAAGTTTGTTCAGAGTCCCCTTTTACATGAATTGAAGGTGGTGCAACCTGGAGATGCTCAGAGGTCCTATTTCTACTCCACCATTTTGACTCCACTCCCTCGTCACAGCTCAGCCATGTTTAAATAATAATTCACATAGGGGTGACCAGGTAGCACCACAAGTAAGAGCACCAGCTCCAGTGTCGGGATGACCTGGGAGTCAAATCCGGGCTTAGATACTTAGCACCACACCCAGAAATAACTGGCCATGTAACCTTGAGCAAGTTACTTAACCCCAATTGCTTAAATAATAATAATAATAATTCACATGACTATATTAATGTGGCAACAAGCACCCTATCATACCCAGGATGGCTACTAGCAAAGGTTCTTAGATCTGCTTTTCTAAAGGAAAGGAACTCAAAATGGTTTTAACAATCTTACTTTAATCAAACATTTATCATTTACATAGTTTAGGGGAAAAAAGTCAGCACCCTGAACTTCAGAGAATACAAACAGAATACAAATAGAATTTACAAGCAGAAGTTACAAGAAGACAGAGAAACAGATCGGCTGATAAGGCTTCCAGCTGTCTGACCATTACATCCATACCTAGTTAGTTACCAGAGAGGGAAGCCCCGACATCTGGGTTTTCAAAGCCTGATGCTCAATGGCTGCCCAGAGTCTCATCTGGCCCAATCACACAACTCTTCCCAAAGGGAGCCCCCATGCAAAACCTCACATCAGGGTATATGTAGTTTTCTCCTGGCTCAGAGAATGTCAAAACCCTCTTGTCCCACTCCCCAATCACAATGTAATAAGGTGTGGCCATTCCTGAAAAACAAGCCTCCTGCCACAGGCTTCATGTAACCCATTCATCCTATTAGGAGGCAGAGTATATTTTCAATTCATAGAAGGATCCCAAAGTCACTTAAGCCTATCAAGGGCCAAGGGGCAAGGAAGAACTTCAGATTCCCATTCCCATAAAAATGAAATAGAAGGATAAATGTGCAGCTTCATGATGTGTATATGTATTTTTCTCCCATATTTGTTACATTTATTAACTTGTACAATATGAAGCAAGACTTTAATGTTGTATAATTGCCTTTCTCTTACTATGAGTGATTTGGTCTTTTTTTTTTCAAATGTCCCTTTATAGCTTACAATTTTTCCTTTGCAAACTGTTTGTTCCAACCCATTAATGCCTTATATTTTGGAAATGTCTTGATATATCTATGTCATATCACCATAAACATTGATTATCAGTCAATTTACAACCATTATTAATCATGTACTATTGAAAAGATGCTGTGCTTAGCTTTAAATATGCAAGGATGGGAAAAAATCTCTTTTATCTAAGATTTCACAGTCTAATAACAGAGAAAGCATGCAAACAACTAGATACAGATGATATATGTAGGATAAATTGAGCTTAAAATTCAGAGGCGATGTCTTAACCTCCATTAATGGGGAATCAGAAAATCTTTGTGAATCCCACTTTATAAAAGATGCAATTTTACCTGGAACCTGAAGGACACCAGAGATCTAAGGAGACAAAATTGAAGAGGGAGAGCGTTACACACATTGGAAATTGTCAGAGAAAATTGCATAGCCAAGAGAAGGCATGTTTTGTTTAAGGAACAAAAATGACGTCAGATCACTGCATCACAGAGGTAATGGTGGGAGGTGGAGAATAAAGTGTGAGAACATTGGAAAGGTTAAAAAGAGAAAGCTATAAACGACTTTGAATGCCAGGAGATTTTTTTTTTCCTGAAAGGGATAGAGAGTCACTGGATTTTACTAAATAGGTAGGTTTTAGTTGCAAGGCACAGGGGCAAATGTATGCTTCCAGTTCTTGGAGGGTCCATTACTTCATAAGACATCAAGATATAATAGAACAAAATCAAAAGAATGAAAAAAAATAATAGAATAAATGAATAGAAAAAATGAAAGAGAATGTGAAATGTTTCATTAGAAAAACAACTGATCCAGAAAACAGATTTAGGAGAGATAATATAATAATTGTTTTACTATATGAAAGTCCTTTTTAAAGAGCCTAGATACTCTAATTTGCTAAACAATTAAGGAAAATTGTCCTTAAGTTCTAGAAGTAGAGGGTAAAATAGAAATTGGAAGGAAAACAAACAGGCAAAACAAATAGACAAAAAATGATCACTACCTGAAAGAGATACAGAAATGAAAACTCACAGAAACATTATAGCTAACTTTTCAAAATTCCAAGTCAAGAAGAAAGAATAAGAAGCAACTAGAGAGAGATAATGTAAATATTCTGAAGCTTCAGTCAGCATAAAACAATATTTAGAAGCTCCTACATTAAAAAAAAAAAAACTGAAGCATGTGAGATATAATGTTCTGAAGAGGAAAGGAGCTGTGTTCTAATTTTGTAAGAGAAAAATGAATATTTAATCAACTAAAGGAATTTCTGGTATTCTTGAGGAAAACAGCAGAACTGAACAATAAGCTTTAATTATAAAAATTAGGAGAAATATACAAAGGAAAACTTGGAACTATTTACTTCTAATGTCGGAAAATGATGTTTGTACCTCTCAATTTTATTATTACTAAAGTAATTCAAAAGAGTATAAACAGACTGAAGACTTGGGGTCAAGTTAATTATGATGGGATGATACTGAAAAAGTAAAATGGACAGGGAGAGGTAAATTGCAGGAAATTATTTATTACACATAATGTGTGAATGGAAAAGCTGTTGCAGTGGAGTAGAGGATAAGGTGGAAGAGGGGTAGTGTAGGTACCATATTCTCATCTGAACTAGGTTAAAGAGGGATTACCAAATACATTTAGAAGGATTTAAAATTGTCCTTAACTTAAAGAGAAGTGGAAACGCAAGAAGGTAGAATAAGTGGGGAACTTTTAGAGTAGTGTAGGGATGAAGAAATAGGAAGGCAAAATGATAAGATATAGGGAGGAACTTTTAGAAGGGTGTGAAGATTGGGAGGCAATGAACAGAAGTAAATTAGATTTTTATAAGGTAAAAAAAGAGAAAGAAAAACAGCAAAGAAAAATAGGATGTAAGAAAATACAAAATTAATATTTATAGCTTTGATCATGAATGGGATGAAATCACCCATAAAACAGAAACAATAGAGGAATGGATCAAAAAACCAGAAAATGTTGTTTACATGAAAAACATTTAAAATTAGAAGTTCATATAGAGTGAAAATGAAGGTATGGAGCAGAGTTGATTCCTCTACAGCTGATTCAAAAGAGAAAAACAAAATAAAACAAAAACAAGACTGCTAAACATGATCTTGAATAACTTAAAGCTAAAATAAATTTAATTAAAAGAAATAAACTGGGAAGCTACATATGTTAAAAAGTATTATAATGAAGTTATATCAGTGCTAAACATTTATTCACCAAATGCTACAGCATTCGAATTTGTAAAGGAAAAGGTAAATGAATTGTAGGTGGAAAGAAATACCAAAGTTATAATCCTGTGGAATTTCAACTCTCTTCTTTCAGAACTAGATAAATCTAACCAATACACACACATATGTATATATGTATATATATATATATGTGTGTGTGTGTGTGTGTGTGTGTGTATATGACAAGGAGATTAATAGATTCTTAGATTAATCAAATATGAGAGATATTGGGTATAAACTGAGTGGGAATAGAAAAGAATATCGATTTTTCTCAGGTATTCATGGTACCTTTACAGAACTCAACCATACATTGGGCTACAGATTTTTTTATACTTAAATGCAGAAAAAAAGAGAAATAGTAAGTATTTCTTTTTCAAGTCATAATGCAATAAAAAATACATTTAAGAAAGGACCATGGAAACACGGATTAAAAACTGAGATGAAATGTTATTTGTCCTTTTTCTTCAAAGAAGACTGATGACATCATAAGATGATGTTTGACATGTATGTGAATTGGATTTAAGTGATGCAGAATTGCCCAAAATCATCAGCCTCACTCTCTTACACAGTCATTAAATTTCAGAGGCAAGACAAAAGTTAGGATGATTGATGACAGCCTGAGTTTCAGTATGCTCAAGGTCTGACGAAGCTCTAAAAATTTCACATTGCATGCTTCACCTGACTTTGTGGCCATAGGATCAAATTGTTTTCATCTGACCATTCTTATGGGAGAAATGTTCACATGCATTGGGCAGACACCTCCCACCTCCACCTAACTTATTGATGTGTTTATGGCCCCTTGGCTACCCTCAATCTTCTTTAGCCTATCTTCAGAGTCAGTTCACAAGAGTGGTGGCCACTGTGCCTGTTATAGCTTCTTGGAGCCACTCTTCCTGGTGGGAGTTGAGTGCCAGGTGGACAACAAAAAGGCTTGGAAAGTCCTCACATCCAGAAGTGCTAGTCCTTTTTCAGCACTCATACACTTCTAAAGAGATACTAAATGGAGGCAAAAAAGCCTAATCTTAAAGAATGAGCAGGCCATAGAAACAATAAATAATTTAATAAAAAGAATGGTAATAAGGAGACAACACATCAAAAGTTACGGAATATGCCAAAAGCAGTAATCAGAAGAAAATTTCCATGTCTAAATACTTGCATCAATAAAATTGTGAAAGGAAAGCTACATTGTGTATACAATTTGGAAAAAAATACCCAATTGAACATCAAAGTATAAATTTTGAAAATTAAAGGAGAGATTGATAAAATTGAATGTAAGATAATCATTTAGCTAGTAAATATCACTATGAGTTAATTTTATGAAAAAAATAATAAAATAGACAAGTCAAGGCTCAATATAATTCTTTTTCAAAATTTTATTTTGTACTTAAATGCCAGCACACAAATATATAAGAAAGAAAAAAAATCATAAACATAAATATTGAAACAAATACAAAGTTAGGAAAAAAAACCCCATGTCATGTGCATCACAGAAAATAAGAAGCAATTCAAAATATGTAACAATAAATTTTCACTTCAAAAAAGCTTATATTATAAATAATACTCATTTTGTTGAGAATTGTCCATCTTTGCTTCCTTGTGAGGTTTTTTTTTAGTCTTTGCTGTGTACTATTTTACCTTGCTCTTTTTTCCTCTTCTCCCAAACTCCCAACAGAAAGCTACAATAAAGTTTGGATGTTTCTCTATAGCTATAGATATATACATAAACATACACATATATACATTCATATTTAGACATATTCTTTCTCAAACTTTTTCTACTCCTAATCTTTGTTTTACTTTCTTTTATGTATGATTATATCTATTTTTTCCTATCTCTCCTGGCTCCTCTATTTTACTTCCACCCACTTCCTTGACCTCCTATAACTTGCTTACCCCTCTCCAAGGATTCTTCCCTTATCCTCACATTCCCATAAATATAAACACCCTACTATATCCTATTTTAACTATTCCCATACACTCCTTACTTAAGATCTCTCCCTTGTCCTTTCTTCCCTCTCTATGCCCCTACCATTTCATTTCTTCTGATTTAGAAGACTTTTATACTCTTCTAAATATATACATATATGTATTTTTCCCTTTTAAACCCATTCCACATGAAAGTAGATTATCAGAACTACCATCCCTCCTCCCCCATCTTATTCTTCTCTATGAATTCTTTCTTTTTTTACCTCATATAGTAACTCTTTTAAGCTGTTACTAAATAATTTTAATTTTTAAATTCATATAATTCTCAGGTTTATCCCATTCTTTCTTATAAATTACTCAATTATTAATAAGAATCTTAGGCATACATTTTACATAAATAAAAAGTAAACTGTCTGTCCTTATGGATTCCTTATAATCAATGTTTGTTATGTGACATATTTCTCTTGGTTCTTATATATTGAAGATTCTATTAAGCTCAGGATTTTTTTTAAAGTTTTGAAAGTCTGAGAGTTTATGAAAGGTAAATTTCTTTCATTCAGAATAATATTTAATTTTGTAGGGTATAATAATTTTGTCCAGAATTCCAGATATTTTGCTCTTCAATATGTTGTGTTCCAAGACCTATGGTTCTTTAATGTCTCTGCTGCTAGGTCTTGTGTACTTCTAATTGTCACACCTCATATTTAAATTGCTTTCATATTTATGATTTTAATATTTTTCTTTGAGCTGAGAATTCCAGAATTTGACTGTGATATACCTGTGAGTTTTCCTTATAGGATTTCTTTTAAGTAGTGATTGATAGATTTATTTTTTCTATTTCTATTTCCCTGTCATTTTTCTAATGCTTCAGGAAAATTTTCTTTAATTATTTCTTGTATTACTGTATCAAGATTCCTTTTTTTCCCCATAACTTTTACTTAGTCGAATTATTTTTTTTTCTTCTTGATCTTTAAATCTGTTGCTTTTCTTAAGAGATGTTTCAGTTTCTCTTCTATTTTTTCATTATTCATATTTTGTTTAAACATTTCTTGATCTCTTATAATTTCACTGACATCCTTTTGCCAAATTCAGATTTTCAAGGTGTCATTTTCTTCCTTAACATTCTGGATCTCCTTTTCTAATTGGTTTACTTTCCTTTCATACCCTTATTTTTTTCTTGGGTTATTCTTATTTTCTTTTTTAGTTTT
The DNA here is from genome assembly GCF_028583685.1 of Petaurus breviceps papuanus. Lineage (NCBI taxonomy): Eukaryota > Metazoa > Chordata > Mammalia > Diprotodontia > Petauridae > Petaurus > Petaurus breviceps. The sequence goes on along the minus strand of NW_027185697.1, from coordinate 22,463,601 downwards.
TACTCCATTTCTGTCATTTTATTTTGAAGTCTTTTTCAAGATTTTCTATGAATTCTTTTTGGTCAGAATTTCATTTGACCTTACTCTTTGGGGGTTTCTTAACGTTAATATCCTCCTCCTCTTCAGATGAACCCTGGTCATCTCTATTCCCACAATATGTTTCTATGGTTCGATTCTTTCTCCTTTGCCTGTGAATTTTTTGTGTGGTAATAACTTAATTATTTTTAGTCACCTCTAGTCCTGAGATATGGGAAATAGTGCCTCTTGTCCCAAATCTTCAGTTCTTCCCTCTAGCCTGAAACCAAAGCCAAACGTCCAGCATCCTATGAGTTCCCACAGTCAGGGGCTTTCTGCCCCACTGATTCTGCACTCACCTATTGTGGGCTGGTTGCTTCTTCACAGCACAGTCTGGTGTTCCTTGTCAGCAGAGTTTCCCTGAATCTTCCCAGACACAGATACCCCACTCCCCTCACTACGGAGGGGGTAAAAGTTTGGGTGGCTGGGGTCGAGGCAGCCTCTCCAACTAACTAATGCCAGGGCTTGCTCTTTGTTGTTTAAGAGTCTGGTAACTTGCTATTAAAATGTAACGTATCTTGGATGCCTTTACTCTTTACAGGGACCAATTCTTGTCCTGGTACTTTCTTCTGATCTTCTCAAACTGTCCCAGGATGACCAGGGTTATTCCCTATTCTTATTTATCTCCACCCACACTTTATTTGCCTTAAGGTGCTCTTTTAACTCTTCTGTGATGAAAATCATGAGAGCTTGGAATTTTCGGTCCTACTCTACCATATTCCTGGAATCCTCTCAGTTAATATGATTTTAAAATAACAGTAAGAAGAAAACCAAATGATAAGTTAAAAAATAAAAACACGACTAATGGAGATAAAATAAAAGCAATTATTAGGAGTTATTCTGTCAAATGATATGCCAATAAATTTAACAATTTAAATGAAATGGAAAAAATATTTAGAAAAACATACCTTCTGAAAATAATTGAAGAAAAAATGGAATATCTAAATAAAGGTATTTTAGAAAAAAAAAAAATAAATTTACCATGCTATAAATGAACTCCATAAGGGAAAAAAAAATCAGGACCATATGAATTTGCAAGTGAATTCTACCAAATATTTAAAAATAAACTATTTCCAATAATAAATACATTATTTGGAATAATAGGGAAAAGAGTCTTACTAAACTCCCATTAAGAAAAAAAAAATGGTGCTGATACCTAAACCAAGAAGAATGAAAACAGAGAAAGAAATTTTTAGACCAATTGCACTAATGAATATTGATGCAAAGTTTTTAAATAAAACACTAGCTAGGAGACTACAGCAATGTATCACAAAGATTATAAACAAATGAGGTTTATGACAAGAATTAAATCGTCATTCAATATAAGGGAAACTATTAACATAACTGATTATATCAACAGCACAAATAACAAAATCATATGATTATATCAATAGATGCAGAAAAAGAATTGTAGAACATAAAATATCCTTTCCTATTAAAAAAAAAAAAAACACTTGAAAGCATAGGTATACATGGAGTTTTCTTTAAAAGGACAAGAAACATCTACCAAAAACCTTTATCAAGCTTTGCTGGTAATGGGGAGAAGACAGACACCTTTCCAATAAGATCAGGGGGGAAACAAGGATGTCCATTGTCACCACAATTATTCAACATTGTACTAGGAATGCTAACAATAACAATAAAAGAATAACAAGAAATTGAAGTAATCAGAATGAGTAATGAAGAAATGAAACTAATTATTTTTTTGAGGATATGATAGGATACATGGAAACATCCTAGAGTTTCAAGTAAAAGGCTACTTAAAACAATTAGGGATTATAGCATAGTAGCAGGATATGAAACAAACTGACATAAATGATCAGAATTTTTATACCAACAGATTCCTGAAAGAAGAGATAATATAAGATAGTTCATTTAAAATAACTATAAATAATATGAAACATCTTCACTATAACTGTCAAGACCAACCTAGGAAACATATCAACATAATTATAAAATGCTTTTTATACAAATAAAGTCGGATTTAAATAATCGAAAATGTATTAATCATTCATAGGTGGGCTAAACTAATATAATACAATGACAAATGTAATTAATCTCTTCAGTGCGATCCCAATTAAATTATCAACATTATTTTGTAAGAAAAAATAATAACAAAATTCATTTGGATAAAAATAAGGGGCAAGAATATAAAAGAAATTAGTGGGAAAATAAAAGAATGATGTCTAGCAGTGCCAGATCTTAGACTGTATTGGAAAGAAATAATTATGAAAACTATCTCATACTGGACAAGAAATTGAAAAGTGGATCAGTGAATAGAGTTGATAATATACAGTAGTAAATTACTAAAGGAACATTGTGTTTAATAAATATAAAGATTTAGGTTTTGGTATATAGCTTCACTGTTTGTCAAAAAATAAATGTTTGGAAAAATGTAAAGTACTTTGGTGGAAAGTAGGTATAGACCAATACCTTACACCATTTTCCAAGATAAGTTTAAAAGAGATAATCTGACAGAGACAAAAATGGAGATATCATAAATTAGGAGATTAATTTTATTATTATTAATATAATAATATTTATATATAATATATTACATATAATATAATTAATATATTATATATAATAATTATTATTATTACTTCTCATACTTATGGATAGGAGAAGAAATTATAAATAAGTGACAACATTTGGAAATGTAAAATGGGCAGATTCAATCACATTAAAATAAAAAGGTTTTGTAAAAATATAAATACTATAACCAAAATTAGAAGGAAAACAGAAAGTTTTTTTTTTTTTAGGGGAAGGAATACACAGTTTTTTTTCCTATAAACGACTCATTTCAAATTTATAGAGAACTTTGTCAAGTTTATAACATAATGGTTTATTCCCCTAGTGAGAAATTTTAAACAACTTTGAGATACCACTTCATACCTATCAGATTTACCAAAAATATAGAGAAGGCAAAAATGAGACATATTGGAGAGGATGTGGAAAAAATTTGAACATTAACACACTGTTGATGGAATCATGAACTAATCCAATTATTTTGAAAATGACATTTCAGAAGGGTTTGAAGATTATGGAGGCAGTATACAGAAGTAAATTAAAGCACATACACCCACATATACAAACATGTATGAGTTGTCAAGATTTCTTACTTAAGTTTCTTTTATTTTATTTTCCTTGCTTCTGTATTAGTAAAAAATTTATTTAAAAAATAAAAATTTCTTTTAAAATTAATCAAATTCTTGTTTCATTAATAATTTTACTCTAACTGTAGCTATGAAAAAAGTTCCTCTTACCATTTTCCCTTACATATGTCTGTATGTTGTTATATTATATAAGGAAGGGAGTGGCATAACGGATAGAATACTAGACCTGGAATCATGAAGACTTTATAAGCAATTCTATCTTACACATTTAAAACCATGTGACCCTGGAACGTGATCACCTAAATTTTCTGAGTTCAACTCTTGTGTCAGACATTAAAAGCCACATTACCTGGGAAAGTTGCTTTACCCTATTTCTCTCAGTCCCTTCACATGTAAAATAGAATGGAGTAGTAAATGGCAGTATCTTCCACTCCATATCTTTGCCAAGAAAATTCCAAAAAGGGTCATGAAGAGTCTGACATAACTGAAAGAGATAAACAATAACTACAACAACAATCTAAATATTATGTCTACATTATACATTTAAAATATGATAGAATATGATAAAATATGGTCACAATATGCCTCTCTTTAAATTGTACTTTTTGTTATTAATTATTTCCAAAATGTAGACTATTTTCCAAAATGATCTTCATAAATTATTCCATCAAGGTTTAGAAGTATCTCGATAATTTTATTGGAAAAGAAATAATCTGTGAAAAAAGAGGCATTAGTGGGCTAGAGTGAAGATGGCAGAACAAAAACAGGACCGCTGTGTGTCTCTGGTTCCCATAAACTCCAGTATATGTAAAAAAATGACTCTAAACACATATTAAAGCTAAAAAAGCCACAAAGTGACAAAGAGAAACAAATCTCCAACTGAAGATATCCCGGCAGGCCGGCAGGAAGGTTGTATTTCACTGGGCTGGTAGTTGAACACAGTCACATGTGAGTCATGCAGTTCTGGCCCTGGGGCAGCCCTGACCAGAAGGGGACAGAGCGGACTTCAAGAGAGTGAATCATCAGCATCTGTGGCAGTTTTCAGACTTCTCAAACCATAAACACTAAAAAGAAACTAAAAGGTCAGTCAGGAATTCTGTTGGAAATGGGTGGAGAAAAGCACTGGCTAGAAGTGGTGGAGGTTAGGTGACTGCAGTTGCTGCCCAGTGGCTGCTTCCAGAGCTCCTGGATTGCAGATATTATAGAGACAAATTGACCATTCAGAGGGTAATTGGAAAATGCTTTTGCTTTAACCTGCTTGGATGTGGATAGTGGACTTGGTTGGTGGTCCTGGGGTATGTGGCCAGTCTGCCAGAGCTTGTGGGGACTAAAGATAGGGTACACTACTAAAAGTTCTGGCAGTTGTAAAAACCCCAGTGATTTGCAACATAGCTCTCCGCAACCTGGAAGCAGAGTTCTACTGTGGCCAACAGCACAAAAGTCAAGTAATTGGCTGGCAATATGAGCAAGCAGAGGAAGAAGAAAAAGACCACACAACCCTTTTTGGGGGACATCAAAGCATGGGATGGGAGGAAGACAACTAATTGAGAACTACTGCATCAAAAGCTTCGAAGAAAAATATGAACTGGTTAAAGGCCATGGAGAAACTCAAAAAAGATTTTGAGAATCAAGTAACAGAAATGGAGGAAAAATTGGGAAGACAAATGAGAACAATGCAAGACAATCATTAAAAGCAAGTCAACAGCCTGCTAAAGGAGACCCAAAAGAGTACTGAAGAAATTAACACGTTAAAAACATAGACTAACTCAAATAGCAAAAGAGGCCCAAAATGCCAATGAGGAGAAGAATGCCTTTAAAAGCCAAATTTACCAGATGGAAACTGAATTTCAAAAACTCACTGAATAGAATAATTCCTTCAAAATTAGATTAGAGCAAATGGAACCTAATGACTTTATGAGAAATCAAGATACTGGGGCAGGTAGGTGGTGCAATTAATAGATCACCTTCCCTGGACTCAGGAGGACCTGAGTTCAAATCTGGCCTCAGACAATAAACACACTAGTCTTGTGAATTTGGGCAAGTCACTTAATCCCAATTGTCGTCCAGAAAGGAGAGAGAGAGAGAGAGAGTTAGAGAGAGAGAGAGAGAGAGAGAGAGAGAGAGATACTATAAAACAGAACAAAAAAAATAGAAGGCAATATGTAATGTCTCATTGGAAAAACCACTGACCTGGAAAATAGAAAAAAAAAAATTTTTAAAATAGAAAAACTTATTGGACTATCTGAAAGCTATGATAAAAAAAGAACCTAGATAATACCTTTGAAGAAATTTTCAAGGAAAATTGCCCTGCTCTTCTAGAACCAGAGGGCAAGATAGAAATTGAAAGAATTCATTAGTCACCTCTTGAAAAAGATCACAAAAAGAAAACTTCTAGGAATATGATATCCAAATTCCAGAATTAACAAGTTAAGGAGAAAATACTGCAAAGAGTCAGGAGGAAATATTTTGAGTATTGTGGAAACAGAATCAGGATAACACAAAACTTAATAGCTTCTACATTAAGGAATCAAAGGGCTTGGAACATAATATTACGGAGGTCAAAGGAGCTAGGATTAAAACCAAAATCACGTACGCGGCAAAACTTAGTATAATGCTTCAGGGAAAAATATGTTCATGCAATGAAATAGAGGATTTTCAAGTATTCTTGATGACAAAACCAGAACTAAACAGAAAATTTGACTTTCAAATACTAGAGGCAGGAGATGTATGAGAAGGTAAGCTGGAAAAAAGAAATCATAATGAATTTATTAAAGTTGAACAATTTACATTCCTACATGGAAAAAGATAATTGTCATAACACTTTTCTAAGTATGAGGATAGTTGCAGGGAATATATGTGTGTGTATACATATATGCATATGTATAGGAGTATGTATGTTTCTATAGATATTTATGTGAGTGTGTGCATATGTATGTACATGTATACATAGACAGAGGCCATAGGATGAGTTGAATTTGAAGGGATGAGATCTGAAAAATGAAATTAAGAGGTGAGACAGAAATATATTGGGGGTAGAAAAGGAGAGATAGATTAAGGTAAATTATCTCATATAAATGAGGGAAGAGAAAACTGTTACAGTGGAGGGGATGTGCAGGAAGGTGAAAGGGAGTAGGTCAACTTTACCATCATTGAAATTGGCTTAAGGAGAGTATAACATACACACTCAATTGGGTATCTTACCCTACAGGAAAATGGGGGAAGGGCATAAGACGGGGAATGATATAAGGGAGGGCAGATTGGGGAAGAGGGTAGTTAGAAGCAAACCCTTTTTAAAAGGGACAGGGTCAAAGAGAAAATAGAATAAGTGGTGGGGTGGGATAGGATGGAGGGAATTGAAGTTATTCTTTCACAATATAATATAACTACTGTGGAATTGTTTTGTGTAACTACATATGTTCAACCTATGTTGAATTGATTGTTTTCGCAATGGGGGTGGGTGAGGAGGGAAGAAGGGAAAAAATCTGAAACTCAAAGTTTTAAAAACAGATGTCTAAAAAAATAGACATTAACAGAATTTTCATTGGATAAAGTTAGTCAATTCATGAACAATGAATTAATCTCCCATGATTTGTCTTTCTTTGCTTAAGCACAACATATTTTTTGTAGATGACCTTATATGAATCTTCCATCTGCCTTGGTAGGTGAACTGAATATTTTATTATCTTTGTAGTTATTTTGAATTAAATTTAACTTATGACCTCAGATTTTAAAAATTCTCCTTTGAAATGTATAAGCTTTTGTATGGATATGTTTGATATCCTGCCATTTTGCCAAAGTTATTAATCAATTAAATTAAATTCTTTTTCTGATTTCATTGGGCTTTCTGATGTATCAGCATATTGTTTGAAAAGGAATTTTTTTCTCTTTCTTGTCCAATGCTTATGCCTTTGATTTCATTATTACCTTAAATTTACAGCTTGTATTTTTGTAAGTATGTGAAATAAGAGTTAGAAGAGGAGGGCACTTTGTTTTTTTCATTATTCTGGGGATAAATACACTAACAAATTTATAACCCTTCATTTTAGACATCTGCTTTTGATTATTATCTATAGGGGTGTATATATATATATGCTCATTTTTTATTTTAATATTTCACCACTGCTACATTTCATTGGATAGAATTTTTCATATATTTTGATTTTTTTTCATTTTTATTATTTATATTCTATGTTATTGCCTTTTTAAGGCTGATATATCCTTTCATCTTCATTATGAATCCAATATGCCTCCAACAATTTTCCTGCTCTTGGCATATCACTTTATGATCCTAGCTAGGATTTTGTTTTAAAAAGAATATTCTAAGGTTAATTTGAAATATTTTTTCCAAAATTCTCTTTACCTCCTCTCTCTGCCTGCTTGAGAAATAATGGTCATGTTTGTCTTAAAAAACATCCTTTGCATTAATGCTTTGCAAAACCTAAAATGCTTTATACATGTAAGCTACTTTTATTTACATCTAATCAATTTTATTCTTTCATCTCTTGTTTGCTTATTCATCTGTTTATTTAATTTTCATATTACATTCATTTCCAATGAATACCTTCCCCCATCACGCAGGATTCTACCCTCCTTGATGTTCTTTGAACAAGACACTCCATATTGCAGTTCTATTCACATTCTCTAGCTATCTCCTATGCCTGAAACTCTTTTCCTCATTTCCATCTCCTGAACAACACAGGATCCTTCAAAACTCAGTTAAATTCTCATTTCTGAAGGAGACCTTTTCCCAACATCCCTTTAATGCTTAGTCCTCTCCTCTTAAATCACTCCTAATTTATCATGTATAAATTTGCAATATTTTCTCTCTCATTAGATAGTGATATCTCCAAGGGCAGGGAATGCTTTTGGTCAGAGTTCATTCACCAGCACTTAGTACAATGTCTCACATATAACAAGTGTTTAATGACTGCTTGTGAATTGACCTAGCAAAGTAATCCTTGTAACAAAAAATTTAAAAGAATGAAAGCTCTTCAGAAAAACTAAGACATCTATTATATGTGATAGACTAAGAATTATTTTACTCACAGTCTTTGACTTTCACAATGACAGAAGGGAGATTTGTTTTCTCAATTGTCCTCTGTGGTCAAAAATCATCATTATAATGTACAATGTACAGTTTTGGTTCTATTCTTGTTAGTTGTCTTTCATTTTTAAATGATATTGAAATTGTATTACTTTCCTGATTTTGTTTCTTTTATACTATAGAAGTTTTATTATGCTTCTCTGAATCCTTCCTATTGATCATTTCTTAAGGAACAGTATTATTTTTAATAATTATCACATGCCACATTATGTTTGGTGTTGTTAAGTCACGTCTGACTCTTTGTTATACCATTTGGAGTTTTCTTGGCAAAGATACTGGAGTGATTTGACATTTCCCTTTCCAGATCTTTTTTACAGATGAGTTGTTTAGGCAAACTGTTATTAAGCAACTTACACAGGGTCATATATCTGTAAGTGTCTGGGTGCTAGATTTGAACTCAGTAAGATGAGTCTTCCTCATTTCAGACCCAATTCTCTGTCCACTATGCCACCTATTTGCAGAAATAATTCATTCTCTTTTCTTCTTTGCTACCACAAACTTGTTCCTTCTTTAATATTACATCTATATATGACCTTTTTGCTTTTGTTTTAGACACAGTTGTAGGTTCATACTTCAGTAAGGTCTTGGCATCAAAGGGTATGTCTTTTTTTTTTTTTTAAAGCAATCAGGTTTAAGTAACCTGCTCAAGGTTACTCGGCCAGTTATTTCTGGGTATGGTGCTAAGTATCTGAGCCTGGATTTGAACCCAAGGTCATCCTGATACTGGAGCTGGTGATCTTACTCACTGAGCCACTTGGCTGCCCCAAAGGGTATAAGTTTAATCACTTACATCGTATGATTCCAAACTTCTTTCCAGAATGGTTGGAACAATTCTCAGCTACACACACGCACACACTCACACACATGCACACACAGAGTATTATTATTGATGGATTAACTCAGACCCCCTAACACTGTTTCCACCTCCTCTTATCATTTACAGCTTTCTGATTGTGAGGTGAAACCTAACAATTGCTTTGAATTAAAATTCTCTTATTTAAAATGACATATTACTTTTCATATTTAAAAAAATAATCTGAAATTATTCTCTTGAGAATTCCTTGTTTATGGTCTTTGTCCATTTATTCACCAGGGAATGACTTTTAATTTTGTTTTTGAATTCAGCCAAAGGGTCACACTTGAAGACCTAGAGGACCAAATGTGGCCTCAAGGCCATAGTTTCCCCACCTCTGATTTAGTCCTTTTTATTTTCTTAAGAAATTTTGTTGGGAGATCCCATAGTAGAACTCTAAGACACTTCTAAGTCTTCAAACTTCTAAGTTTGAAAGATTGCTTTTCCTCACTCTACCTGGAATTGCATTAATTAGGATAATTTCCAGAATTTGGGAGGGGGGTGGTAGTCCCCCTGAATTGTACCTAGTGAGACCATGACTAGAAGATTGTATTTAGTTCTGATAAAGTGTCACCTCATTTCTCTACCTGCCTTCACAGCAAACTCCATGTCTTCTAGAAGAGAAATCATGTCCTAGGAAGCTTCAATCCTGGAACACTTTCTCTCTTTTCCCACCATAATGATTGGTGACTGCCTTAGTCACCCTCTACATCCAAGTCTGAGCTCCACCTCTGCTTTCTTGCACTCCCTGCTCATTTTACAAATGGACTAGGCAGGATGTGACCTGGAAGGTAAATTTCTGGCAATGTGAGTTCTTTGGTGTCATTTTACAAAGTTTTACCTTGTTCAGTGCTTCTGTTTTCTTATCTTGTGACTGTTTTAGTTCCTCTCTATCAGGTATATTTTTAAGGAGCTGAAAGTTTGGGATTAGAGACATCTACAGAAAATGATAACTCTAATATGGTGTCATACATCTAGTGCTATAAGGGATTTTAGAGAAGAACTTTCTTATTTACAGTTGGTAAAACTGATACCCTGAGATGTAAATTGGGTAGATCAAAGCCACAGAAGTAGTATCTGTTAGAGGTAGGATTTCAACTCAAGTCCTCTGACTCAAGAGCCAAAGTCTTTTCCAGTATACTAATCTAAATACACTTCTTTATCCTTTATGGCAGGTTGCCTTCATTGAAGAAGTCTGCTTTTCTTACCCAGACCAATTTTTAACCATGGAAAAATCTATTCAGACAGCCTCATGACCTTATAACTCCCATGGTGAATTTCATTCCTGGCATGTCTTTGTGAATAAAGATCATTATATGCCAATATACATCTGAGCCTTGTTTATACTGGGTTCTTTTATCAAAGTTAGGGATAGATTTAAGAAATTCCAGGCTATAAATAGAACATTGAGAATAATTTAACTTATTTTTCTTAAATAATATTTTATTTTTTGCAGTTTTATTGGAAAAAAATTAACATCCATTAAAAAAATTAATTCCCCAAATTTTTCACTTCCTCCATCCCATTTCCCTGAGATCATAAGCAATTACTTTTAGGTTACACGTGTGCAATCATGCAAAACATTTCCATATTCATCATGTTGTGAAAGAAAACACAGACTAAAAAAAAAGAGAAAAATGTGCAAAATAGTGTGCTTTGATGTGCATTCAGACTGCATCAGTTCTTTCACTATATGTAAATAACATAACTGTATGTAGATAAGCATGAGTCCTTTGGAATTGTTTTATTGTTGAGATTAACTAATTTATTCACAGTTGATTGTTGGACAATATTGCTGTTATTTTGGATAATGTTCTCCTGGTTATGCTGACTTCACCCTGCCTCAGTTCATGTAAATCTTTCCAGGCTTTGCTGTAATAATCCTGGTCATCAGTTCTTATAACACAGTAATATTCTATTATAATCATATATCACAGCTTGTTCAGCTATTCTCCAACTAACAGATATTCTCCTCTATTTCTAATTCTTTGACACTATGAAAAGAGGTACAATAAATATTTTTGTATAAATAGATCATTTTCCTTTTTTTTAAATCTCTGTGCAATACAGACATAGTAGTGGTATGTCTGAGTGAAAGGGTATGCGAGGTGTTATAGTCCTTTGAGCATAATTCCAAATTGCTCTCCAGAAAATTTTGACTAGTTCACAACTCCATCATCAATACATTCATGGGGTGGCTTGGTGGCGCAGTGAACATAACACCAACCCTGGAGTCAAAAGGACCTGAGTTCAAATCTGGCCTCAGACACTTAACACAAAAACTAGCTGTGGGACCTTGGGCAAGTCATTTAACCCCAACTGTCCTCCAAACAGCAAAAACAAAACAACACACACACACAAAATACATTCATTTCCCAATTTTCTTAAACCCCCTCCAAGTTTCTCCTTTTCCTTTTTTTTTTTTTTGACATATTAGCCAGTCTGATAGGTAGTCCCTCAGAGCTGTTTTAATTTGCATTTCTCTAATTAATAGTGACTTAGATAATTCTATATGATTGTATATAGCTTTGATTTCTTCAACTTCCTGTTAAAATCTTTTGGCCATTTATCAAATTATATTTTTCTATATTTGAATCAATTCTCTCTGTATTTGAGAAAGGAGGCCATTATGACACTTGCCACAAAATTTTACCCCAGATTATTCCTTTCTTTCTATTCTTGGATGTATTGGTTTTGAGAATGGTCACTATCTTCCCTTATCCATAAATCTGATAGGTTACAGTGAAGTTCTTTTTTGGCTTGCATTGTCTCTATTTCACAGTATAAGGTCTTTGTTGTGGTGCTGGTTTTTAATAATATCAAAAGAATGCAAAAACACACCAATCTGGTTACACCCTGACTGCAAATTGAGAAAAATCCTCCAACATTGAGCCCTTGGAGTCTTGCTGCTCTTTAGGGGCTCAAGTTTAATAGTTTGTCCAACTCCTCAAACATCAGAGTCCTTTAAAAATGGTTTGCCTCCAATGACTTCATTTGTATCCCCAAAGTTAAAAGTTGACCATACAAACAAAGGGGCATTGGGATACAGGGATTAGCAACAATGAAATTATGCTGATTATACAAATAGTCTCCATTCTTCACAAATTCCAATTCACTGTATCTCTCTTTATTTGCAAGAGGGAGGGCAGGGACACAGATGTCCTTCAAAGTTCAATCATATGAACTTTTAAGGACAACACCAAGCTTTGAAAAGCATAAACTAGTGAGCAACTTTATTCATTCAAATAACTTCCTTTTCCTTCTCACTTAATCCGCTTTACAATTCAAGAGGAAATTCATTCTACTGGGAAGAAGGTGATTAGGTTGGAGGGAAATGGTATAAAAAAAAAAACTGGAGAGAGGTAAAAGGATACTTATTTGGAGATTTCTGACTCTGTCCAGTGTTAACCCATTTTCTGTGACTCAGTAAAAGCTTCATTCTGCTGAGAGAGAGAGAGAGAGAGAGAGAGAGAGATGGTCAAAGAGTAGGTCATGTGAAATGAAATAAGTGATCTCCAAGCTCAGTAGAATTTTACAGAGGTATATGGTAACCAAAAAAAAGATAAAATAACTCTTTTGGGAGATGCATAATGTCCAGAATTTGAGGATGGTTGTCCCCCTGTTATATCCTAGTTGGACCATCACTGAAAGATTGTATTCAGTTCTGATAAAGGGTCTCCTCATTTCACTACCTGCCTTCTCACCAAACTCCATTAATCCTAGAATAGAAATCATGTTCTAGGAAACTTCAATCTTTCTTTCCTGGAACTCTTTCCCTCCTTTCCCACAACACTGATTGGTGATTGCTTTAGTCACCCTCTACATCTAAGTCTGAATTCCAGCTCTGCTTTTCTGTATTCCCAGGTCATTTCCATACTAGCTGTCACATCAGCTGCCCTATCTTCTGGATGTCCCCTCCACACCTACCCTGGGAGAGGGGGGCATGTTTATATGTATGGGTATGTTATATGTAGTGTTTTGTCAGATGTTGTAATAGAAGCAGCCACTTCATTCACCACTGTACATTCATGACAGTAATAATGAATATGCATTGAATTATTTAGTTTTAACATCATTCTATATTTAACATCTGATCTAAGTTACATGAGAAATTTGAGAGGCAGATATTTGAGATAATTTTATGTCCATTTTTCAAATGAGGATACTGAGACAGAGAGGTTAATTCACATCAGAGGCATGTGTTGAACTCAAACCTTCCTGACTCCAAACAGAGCAATGCATCCATTTTGCCAAATGTTGTTTATTTTTAGTCCTGGCATCCTCAAATCCAGGTAATTTTATCTGTAAACTCAATAACTAGCTCTGTCTTTCTATTCCCTTGCCCAAACCCTTGCCTCATTTCTTCTCCAGACCAAAATGAAGATAAACAAATACTTAAGAGGAAAATTCAATCTTCACCAGGCTCTGAAGTGCTTTTGCTGAGTTCTGACAAAGTGGTAGCACCCCAGACTCTAAGAATGGTGAAAATGAGATGCTCATGCCCATAGAAGACATAACAAAATGTGTGGGGCTCATTTCACAGCTGACTCACAAAATGCAATTTCAGCTTGACCTGCACAAGACAGGGAACATTTTTTTTTTATCACACATCTTATCTAAGCAAGAGACACAAGCATTCCAGGTACTAGTCCATCAACAACCAATTAATGTCTCAGTATAAATCCATATTTCTCTTTGCATTTTTCATAAGACAACTTTAAATTCTGTAGGAGCTTTAAAAATCATTGTTAGTTTCTGTTCCCATATAATTTTAAATATTACAATGAATAAATGAATGAATGAGTGAATGAATCAAAGAAAAAAAAAACATAAAATAACTACAATGTGTTAGGCACCAAGCTAGTTACAGATGATGGAAATACAAAATGGAAACCACCCCCACCCTTGAAGAGATCTATTTGAAAAGGAGAGACAATGGATGCAGGAGAGTGTTTGCCAAATAAGAAAGCTTTGTTCTAGGCAGTCCCATAAGTTATGAATTGAACTCTGTGTCCATCTATATGAATTCAGCTATAGGTCAATAGATTGTTATACTTTTTTAAGAAGAAGAGGTGGTATCACTTTATTTACTGTATTCTGAACAAGAGTAGGAAGTAGAAAGGGAAGAATAGGGATAGAAAAGACAGTTGGCAGGAGAGATGGAAAGGTCATCACTGGACGATGCAGAGATAACAAGACTCTAAAGCTGATGCAGGGTTTATTGACATCAACAGCAAGGGAAGCCAATCAGCATGGGTACAGGCTCCCCAAAGGAAGTTTACATTACATTAATATATGCTTAAATAACAAAGGAGGGCGAAGGCTTCAGTCAAAAGAGAATTGAGGAGAATGTTATAAGAGCTCTCTAATTAGGTAAAATACTGGGGATATAGTGGTCAAGATAGTTTCTGGAATGAGGGGCACTTTCCAGTCTCCCAGAACAGATGGTATCACAATAGGAAGTTATTGTGAAGCAGTTCTAGGATGGGCAGTGTGGCAAAGAGGGATTCTAATTGCTGAGTAAAAGGTTAATGCAAGACGGAGGGAGTTGTGCTTAGATAGTGATCTACACATCAGTATGGGGAGACTTGGGTTTAGTGGCAGGTGACTGGAAATGAAAAATAAGCCATATAAAGTGTGTTAGGTGAGTTTTAATGAAGTGACCTAAGAATCAAGATAACTCAAGCCTGGGCTCTTTCCTTATTACCAGCCAGTGAGGTACAAAGTACAAGAAACTGTAAGCCCATTTAGTAGATGAAAAAAAATGAGAATGGATGTAACATTGATGACATAAATAAAAAGCTTCAGGCAGTGAGCCAGTTATCAAGGATTGTTGAAGCCCTTACTATGTGCTAGTTACTTTGCTAGATGCTGGGGATAGAAAAGGGGTAAAACATAGCTACTTCCCTGAGTGAGCTGACATCCTCATGGACTTTTTAGCACATAACTGTAGATGTACCAGATAAATGCAATAGAAAATCTCAGTAAATGATCTCAGAGTGGAAAGCATTAGCAACAGTGTGTTTGAGGAGGGGTGTCTGTAGGAGCTGGGATTTGAAAATAATTTTAAGGAAGCTAAGAATATCAGGGTATGATATTGAGATGAGAGAGCATTCCAGGAATGGGTGAATTTTAATGAAAATTAAATCAGGGGATGAAGCATCACATGTGAAAAAAGCTATTGATCACTATAGTTGGACAAGAGAATAAATGGGAGTAGAGCGTGAAGAGGATGGAAAGATAGAAAGTGGCCAGATCATTAAGGGTTTCAAGTTATAGTGCAATTTATATCTGATTCTAGACATGGTAGGAAGTCACTAGAGTGTAGTAAAGAGAGTGGGAGGAGAGGTGATCTCACCTGCCTTTTTAGGAAATCACTTTGGCAGCCGAATGGAAGATGGAGAGAAGTGGGGATGGACTTATTTGTTTTTCTCTACTCTCAAATGGGATCAAAATGACATTACCATGCTGGGGTCAAGGTACATTGTGTCTGACTTTGGCAGATCAAACCAATATCAGCTTGGAAGGCTTTACCACAGGTTGAGCACAAATAGTCCATAAGAACATTTGGAGTGGAAATGTGTGTGTCTCACATTTCTTTCTAGTTACTACAATTCTGCTTTGCTTATACAGCATAGTGGTTTCTTTGATGCAGACATACCATGCTAGGTGGTCCTATACCAGTGTCTCCCATGTCTCAGAGCTGATTCCAAGATTCTTCATAGAGACCCTGAGAATGTCCTTGTATTGCTTTTTATGACTTCCATGTGAGGCTTGCCTTGTGTGAGTTCTCCATAAAATAGCCTGTTAGGCAAACATTCATTTGGCATTAGAACAATTTGGCCAGACTGTCTGCAGAAGAGTTTGAATGCTTGCCAGTTCAGCTTCAGAATGACCACAGTATCTCCTATCTTGTTGTGCTAGTTGTTCTTCAGTATCTTCCTAAAAAATTCAAATGGCATGACAGCTAGGTGATACAGTAGATAGAGTACTGGACCTGGAGTCAGGAATACCCAAGACCAAATCTCTCCTCAGATACCTACTAACTTCTCACCCCTAGAAAAATGTCACTTAACCCCTTTTGTTTCAGTTTCTTCATTTGGCCAATGAGCTGGAGAGGGAAATGATAAATTCTTCAAGTGTCTTTTTCAAGAAAACATAAAATGGGTCACAAAAATTGCACTTGATGAACAATACTACTAATAAGCTATTGTGATACTGAAGGATGTGGCTATGTGTGCAGAGACTGGGGAGTAGACACAAAAGATGTTGTCAAGGTAGAGACCATCAAATTTAACAGTATATTGGATATGTTAGGCAAGTGTAAGTGAGAAATTGTGGATGACATCAAGGGTGCAAATCAAGGTGACTTGGAAACTAGTGGTGCTGTCATCAGTAATGGAGAAGTTGGGAAGAGGGGAATTTTTTTTATTTTAAAGCAATCAGGGTTAAGTAATTAAGGTTACTCAAGGTTACAAGTCCAGTTATTTTTGTGTGGGTGCTGAGTATCTGAGGCTGGAACTCATCCCAGGTCTCCCGACTCTGGGGCCAGCACTCTTACTCACTGCACCACCTAATTATCACTATTTTTGGATATGTTGAATTGGAGATTGCTGTAGACCATTTAATTCATATTGTCCAGAAGACAGTTGGTGAGACTGTATCGAAGTTTAGGTGAGAAATTATGGTAGGATATGTAAATCTGGTAATCAGAACCATAGAAATTGTAGTTTAACCCAAAGGAAATGATTAAAATAAATGAAATAATAAAGAAGAAAAAAGAAAAGAGGAAAGAATTTTGGGAAACACCCAGAATTAGTGTGTGTGACCTGGATGGAGTTCCAGTAAAGAAGCCTAAAAAAAGATTGATAAAGTATGTAGGAGAAAACATTAGGAGAGAATAGTATCACAAAAACTGAGAGCCGAAGAATATACAGGAGGCAATGGTTATTGATGAGGTCAGAGAGTGCTAAGAGGTCAAGAAGGATGGAAACTGAGAAAAAAAATTAGATTTTGTAACTAAAGATCATTGTTAACTTTGCAGGGGAATTTTGCAGTTGAATAATGATGGCGCATATCCATACCTTGACCAAAGCCCTATTTGTCTTACAATTTGAACTTTGGGAGAGAATCTTCCTAAAGGTAGGAAACAACTGCCAAAATCAGCTTGGGGAGGCAATCACCATATCCCCACCTCCATATGCATCCTTTCCAGAAATACCCTGTCAATGTCATTCAGCACTTCTGAAGGCAAACCTTGGTTTGGGGATTGACATTGGAATCATTCTACTCTTACTATCCCAATTTATCTAAGACCCATTTACTGTACTTCCCATATGTAACTAACATATGTTGCAGTGAGGAGCATGGCTCTAATGGCTCCCCTCTTCCACTCGATGTGCCCAATTCTTCCTAATGATTGGGCTCCAGATCCTCTTTAACTTTTATCCTCAACTAGCTAACTATCCTGCTAAACTCTACAAATACCAGCCATTAGAAACTCCAGCCCATCTCTTTTAGCTACCATATGCTGTGCTATCATCCCTACCTGACAGATCCTTAGTTAACTTGTCAAATGCAGCTTACTTCTTCAATTTGAAAGTGTATAAGAAAAAAAAAAGTACTCTTTTGGACTAGTACAAAATAATATTCTTCAGTGGCTTGTGTGTGTGTGTGTGTGTGTGTGTGTGTGTGTTGGTATGTTCCAGAGTTTAGGTCAGTTACTGCATCCTAATAGATGCTTAATAAATACTGATTGAATTCAATACTCTCTCATTTCTTACTCATTCTCTCTCTCTAAGAACTTTGTGTACTGTCAAACTTTTTTATTATTATTAAAAATTAACCTCTACTCTGTTAGAATGTTACTTCAAGGGCATGGACTTTTTCATTAATATGCCTCTATCCTTAAGGCCTTGTACAGTGTCTGTCACATAAGAGGTACTAAATCATACTTATTAGATTAAATTTATGTTAAAAATACACAAAATGTCCACATACAGATTCTTATCACTTCCATTCAATGAATGACTGTCCTCTTGACAACCGCTACTTTCATTTTTGTCTTTATCTTGTCTTAGGAGTTTCTTAGCTCCTAGCACAGGGACTGTCATGTAGTTGTCACTTGTTATATTCTTGTTGATTGGTTTATCTATGGAGAAAAAATATCATTTAAAATAAAAATCCATTGTGTGGTTCCATTATTTTAGGAAATTTGGGAGATTAATCCATTATATGCTTTAAAGAAAATTAAGCTTCACTCTTTATGCATGTGGGGACATGTAGCAGCAAGCACCCCAGGTTCTCAGGGTAGCTGCTAGCAATACAGGTTCTTGGATCTGCTTTGATAAAGGAAAGTAACTCAAAATGGGTTAACTAGCTTACTTTAATCAGTCAGACATATATCGTTTACCTTGTTCAAGGGAAAAAGGTCAGCGCCCCAAACTTCAGAATATACAGGAAGAATTATCAAGAAAGAAACAGATCAAGTAGACAGATTTCCAAACTGTCCAACCATTACATCCCTACCCAGTCAACATCTGGGTTTCCATATTCTGGGTTTTTCAAAGCCGGGGGACTCTCAACAACGGCTTCCCAGAATTCAGATCAAATCACAGAACACTTCTCAAAGTGAGTCCCAAAACAAAGCTACACATCAGGGCTTATATAGCCTTCTCCTGGCTAAGAGAATGCAACAACCTTATTGACTCACTGGCCAATCAAGAAGTATCTACTGAAAAACAAGCCTCCCTCCCCAGGATTCAGGTGCATTTTAGCCTAGGGGCAGGGAAGATCTTCCAAAATTGCGTTCCCATTACATTCGGCCCCAAGATCTTTCATGCCCATAGCATAGACAATTTACTTTTGAATTAGCTCTGAACATTTCTTAGGTCACATTTTCAAAGTACAGAACTAAAGTTACCAAAGTGGCCACTGGCCCTTAAACAAACACAAAGTACATAGATAGCATTATCACTTCAATTCAAAACAAGAGTTCAAACAAAGTTCTCTGGGGGAGGGGGGAGGGGTACCCTTCCCCTCACACAGCTCCAGCCCCTGTCTCCAAGCACAGAGAGGGGGCTGGGCAACAAAACCAACAAGGTGGGGTCCCTGGGGATCCAAGGCACTTCATCCCACCCACCATAGTCACAAGTCCATCCTCCCCCTGGGTCCCAAACTGTGGGATGCAGCCAGGAAACACATTCAGTGCCCCTGCTTTGCTGCTCAGTTCTTATCTTTTCCTGTGGCTGAATTCCAAACTCCTGGGCTCCTTCTCCTCCCGCAGGCAGCAGCTGCTCCTGGCTTCTGCCCAGGTCCCGATGCAGGCAGCTCACCATTCCCGCTCTCAGCTCAGCGAAGTCTGCATGCAGGCCACTCTTCTCTCCTGGTCCATGGCTCCACAGAGTCACAGCTACCACAAGTGGGAAACAAACGATTGTCCCAGTCCCCATACTTTCCTTTTACTCTGCAGATCCTGTTCGTGACGCCATTTTGTAGCAGCAAGCACCCCAGTGTTCCCAGGGTGACTGCTAGCAATACAGGATCTTGGATCTGCTTTGATAAAGGAAAGCAACTCAAAATGGGTTAACAAGCTTACTTTAATCAGTCAGACATATATCGTTTACCTTGTTCAGGGGAAAAAGGTCAGCGCCCCAAACTTCAGAGTATACAGGCAGAATTATCAAGACAGAAACAGATCAAGTAGACAGATTTCCAAACTGTCCAACCATTACAGGGCATAACTAAGCTAAGGTTATTGAATGATAACAGAAAGTTACAAACAGAGACAATCTCAGAATATTGTTCCTTACTCATAGTGGGAGTTGATTTTCTTATTATTATTTTGCAGGGGGGTAGGCAGGGTAATTGGGGTTAAGTGACTTGCCCAAGGTCACATGGATAGGAAGTGTTAAGTATCTGAAACCAGATTTGAACTCAGATCCTCCTGACTCCAGGGCCAGTGCTCTATTCACTGCACCACCTAGCCACCCCTATTATTATTATTAAAATGATTTAAGAAAAGAAACTACAATTGGGAGATCTTCACATGACCTAAAGTAGGAAGTTTGAGGGGAAAAAAAGTTAAGGCATTGCCAAAGATAATTCAATGATTCATAGTATATGTAAAGTCAATGACGAGTAGCTCTCCTGAGAACTGCTGCTGTGAATAATATTAAGAATATAATCACATAGCATAGTGAACTTTCTACTTATTCAGCAATAAACTAAAGCAAAACATTAAAAAAACAAAGCACAACATTCTCAAGTACATAACATAACAACATATTACTAAGGTGGCTACATAGTCTTAAACAAAACATATCATTCAGTAAGTCATGATCTCCTCAATCAAAATAGATTGTCCAAGTCAAGCCTTCTTTCATCTTGACTCCAGAGTGACTTCCAATCATCCTTAAGAGATAGCAGAAAGTATAAACACCATCCACCTCTAGGTCACAATAAGTCACAATCTCATCAATCAATGCTGACTACCCAAATAAAGTCCTTTTTCATCTTAACTCCAGGCTGAATTCCAAACCCCAAGGCTTCTCTTACATGGGCTGAGTGCTCCCAGCTCTTGTCTGGATTCACCAAACTCTTGTCTGGGTACACAGGGAGGCAGCTCTCTGTCCTGTTTCATTCTTCAGGTTACCACTCCACTCCAAGTTCTTTGAAGTTTCTGTTTCTAGAAAGACAAAGCTTATCAGAAGTACAAAAATATCTACACACTTTCAACTCAATTCACTTTCTGTCTGACAAAGTATCATAAATCCGCAGACAAAGCTTCTGTCTTTGAAATCAAACACAGATCAATAGTAAAGTCCAAGGACTTCTGTAAACAACAGTAAAGCCCTATTTCAGGGCTTCCATATCAGCAGTAAAGTCCTTTTTCAAAAGATAGAATGCTTCATTCTGACAAAGTAATATCATCACAAATATGCTCCTCAGTTCTGCTTGGTCACATCTCATGCTAGCATGTTTCTCTCTTCTGCTTCTTCCTATTCCACTCTTCCTGTTCTATCCAGGTTCATGTTTTGCCCTTTCCATAAGCTCCTCCCACTGTGGGTTCTATGTGATGATGTTATGCCTATTTAGGGCAGGGAAGGTGCCCAAACTCCCTTAAGCTTATTAAAGGCAGCCCAATGTATAAGGTTTCCAAAAAAGGCAGGGTTCAAAGGCACTTGAATACCTGAAACAAGGAGCAAAGTATTACTTTGCTTTCCTTTACAGAATTCTATTCTATTTTGGGTCAAAGGTCCACATATCTAATAAAATTTGACTTTATATTATACTTTATATCTACCCCTAAATGAGTGACTCTCAAAATTGATAGAGATGTTTTAAAAGATAATACAAAAAAAACAAAGACAAAAACTAATATGTTGTAGAAACATATAAATATGAAGTAAATAAATAACCATCTGCCTTGTTGTGTTCACTATGAAGCAGTGAGCTTTTCTGTCTTCCCTGTAATTGATCCTTCCATTATGAGTTATCTTTCAACTCCTTGAGAGCAAGATTTGTCTCACCTTTCTATTTGTATCTCCATTAATCAGCAAAGATTTAGGACAGATGTACTTTTTATATTCATTTTCAGTCACTGATTCCTCCATTCAGCTATAAATATTTGAATAATTGTGATCAGTACAAAAATAATTGTCAAATCCCCCCACTGCTTCTAAAGCATCATGGGAGGCAGGAGAGTCTGGCAGAAAAGTGCTCTCAGTCTCCAAGACACAAAAATGTTGGAGGCTTTAGCTAATCTCCAAATGTAGCCATAATTCATGACTGCTGACTCAAGTGAGGATTACTGGGCAACTTTGTTGAAGAGGGAAATATGATTATTGTTATTTCCTTGAGTCTTGTCCTTACTGAGGGACTTTGCCTAGTTCATTATCTGCCACAGTTCCGTACTCAGAGATTTCCTGTGACATATTTCCAGTGAGTGCAACTCCTGTATCATAAGAAAGGTTGTATTTCCAAGCAATTCTAATAAAATAGAAACATCAGCTTTGTAGCTGATGTTTTCCAGTGGCTCAGAAGGTCACTTTGCTAAGTTTGTTATCTGTACTGTTTATGCCAAGAGGTCAAGGGAAATGACATTTTAAAGGGCCAGTTCTCCACAGCATTCATCACACTCCCACACCATCTGAGGGGCTGGTGACCTTCTGTAGAAAGGAAGCAAAAGAATCCTCTGAGATGTCTGCACCTCTGATTGGAGTCTGTCCAATGGGCTGAGAAAACCATTTTTCTGAATTAAATTGGATTGTCAAAATCATCCAGGATCTGTATTCTCTGTAGCTTGCACTGGATGACAAAATTGGACCGAGAGAGAGAGAGAGAGAGAGAGAGAGAGAGAGAGAGAGAGAGAGAGGATTCCATCAATTTATTCTTAATTTTTCTTGCTTATATTTAACATTTGTCCATGATCATGGTTGTAACAACAAATGTCTAAAGTGGAATTTGAGGCCAGATCATTCTGATTTCAAGACCAAAATCTGTATTTTTTTGGTTATTTTCCCATCCATGTGGTTTCTTGGGAGGGATAGAGGGAGGGCAGTGAGAATATCATGCTGTGGAAACTTTCTCCTATGAAATAAATTGAACATTTGTCTATGACTGATCAGTATATAGAGTTGTCCAGGGTAATGATAAATTAAATGCATTGGCTATCATGACATAGCTACTTTATGCCAAAGCCAGGACTTGAAGACAGGTTTGTTCAATCTGGTAGCAACCAGTGTGGTTTTCCCATGCCATGCTGTGAAAACCATAGCTGCAGTGTAGGGCAACTGGACTCTAAGACAACAGGATATAAAATGTAAACACTTGGTGAGATCTGAGCTCTGATTGATTGAAATAACTAGACCTCAAATTTCCTTATCTGTAATGTGAAGGTAATCACTTCCCAGACCTCTATATACTCTAAGGATAGTGAGGCTTCTCAGTCTCAATGGCGTGAATTAAGTGATAAAAGATCAGGAAATTAAATATAGATGAATGGTCGCTAGCGTTTTTTGAGTGGGGATCAATATTTAACGTCATGTAGTACAAGATGTGGCAGCCACTCTGTGCACAGAGTGGTGAACTTGGAGTCAGCAGGACTGGAGCCCAAGTGATGCTCTGAATGAGCTGTTTGGACGATAGGTGGGGCAATTAACCCCTGTCAGGCTCAGTTTTCTGATTTAGGATGGGGGGGGCATAATAATGGTAGCTCCCTCCCAGGAGTTCTCTGAGGAACATATAAAGAGAGCATATGAAAACTATTTTGCCAACCATAAAATGTCATTTGAATGTTTTTACTGAAATGTTCTTTTTGTAGGAAAGGATACTGAGGCACAGAGATGATAAATATCAAATGACAAATCCCAAATTTAAACACCAATTTTTCTAACTTCACTTTTCCTTTTCCCTGTAGTACAATAGTTAGCTTGGGAATCTGAGATCCCCAGAGAGTCTTGAGATGGCTCCAGGCCCACCTGGTCAGAAGAGAATGGTAGAGGGAACTTTAAATGATGGAGAAGGTTCCCTCTTGTCAAGACAGAAGTAGGTAGTGGATTTTGCCCTACAGGGCACTCCCATGATCCCAGAAGCGGTTCCATCCCTGAGGATTAGAGAGAATTCAGAAAGAAAAGACAGGATCAGAAAGGGCAGCTCTCTGCAAACAGGATTAGCATTCTGCAGCACACCCACAGCAACTGCACATTAGCTCCACTATTAAAATTCTCTGTTAATTACAGAGTGTTAATTATATAACTGCTTAGCAGTTCCTCCTCTTTTAATGAGCACAGCTGTTTTCTGTCCAGCTTCAACAGGGAAACATTTTCCCCATCTCTCATTTCAAAGTAATATACTTGAAGAAAACTCCAGAGGCCTCTCAGACTGTACCGCTTAATACCGGGTCATGCTGATTCTCTGGGACAACCAAGTTCAGGCTGACACTTGCTTTCTCTGCACCTGCTCAGCCCCACTGTAGATATGCCCAGAATCCCAGAGAGCCCAGTGGGGAGGGCCCTTGGAGCTTATCTAGATCAGTCCAGTGCCAACAGAAACTCTCGTTGATCACATGCCCAGGCAGGGAGCAGCCCTCCTTACTTAGCTCAAAGCAGTTTCTGCAGGCATTTGTTTTCTTCCAGTAGAAGGAATTTCTTTGGGGGAAGACACACCATCATTTACTGTTTGTTTCCTGGGCACCCAACAAAGGCACATAGTAGGTTGTATATAACTGCTTGTTATCTTCCATGTCCTGGATGCACTCCCTCCTTATCTCTGCCTCAGAGAACCCTTCTCTCCCTTCAACACACTGCCAGCACCAACTTTTACTGGAAAAGAAGGGAAATAAGCATTTACTAAATGCCTACTATGTATTAGTCACTGTGCTAAGAACTTTACACACATTATCTCATTTCTTCCTCACAACAACTTTGAAGGTAGCTGTTAATATCACAATTAGTATAACTGCGCATTATAGATAATAGTGCACAATAATGATTATTATCATTATTACAAATGAGGCAGATGGTGATTAAGTAACTTGCCCAGGATAATGGAGCTGGTAAATGTCTGTCTTGATTTGAATTCAGGTCTTCCCGACTCTGGGCCTACCCTCTATCCACAGTGCCAACAATCTGCCTTCTTGACTCTGCCCAAGCAATGCCAGTGCCTTCCCTTCCAAGCTACCTTACATTTAAATACTTTGTATTTGTACTTTTATACTTATTCTTTAAGATCATAGACAGTGTGTCCCAAAAGTATTAATGTAGTTCTAAGCTTTACTGTCTTAATAGATTAACAACTTACTCTTAATGAATTAATATATTTAATAACTTAAATTAATATATTTAATTAATAAATAGTTGTGATAACTTAAATAGTTTTCATAGCTTAATACTACATTGAGCTTTTAAGAAAATCCTTGATAGGTATGTTCCTGTATACCCACATATATTTACACATATATGTGTATGAATATGCATGTGCATCAATGCAAACATGAATATTTATTCACATGTTTATATGTTAATACACACATTTGCATAAGCTCAAACACACACATATCTATTATACATATATAATAAATGTGCATACAAACATGTATATATGCATCTATACATATGCATGCATCTAATATATAAAACTTAAAATATATTCAGGGTGAACTTCACAACTATATATACTACATAACTATACATGATATATAAAATAATTTAAAATATACTATATATATTATAGTGTGGGTGTGTTTTATACATGTGTCCTCTGCATAAGTCTCTCTTTGAAGTCCAGGATGAAGTGACTTTGAGGAACATGAAACCCTCCCTTGAACACATAACTCTGGTGTGCCAGTAAATAGGAGTCTGACTTTTCTCTTTCCTAATTCTGGTGCTGTTCTAGTCCTTTGTGCCATAGCTGACTTTGCACATGGCTTGGCTATTAAGTGGAGCTTGGCAGGTAATCTTCAAGACTACCTATCTCTTCAGCCAAGGAAGAGGAAACTGGGCCAGAAAAGTCTGTATCAGGCTCAAAGTACTGTTTGCTTATCTTTAAAATGTTCCAGCTCATTTATTCCTTTAACTAAAGACCAGCCTTTAGTGCTTCCTATGTAAACACACATCAAGGCTTGTTTCCTCCTAGATTCCCTTTGGGGCACCTAGCTGCACAAATGTAGGGCTTACTGTAACCAGGAGTAGGACAGTGGCAGCCCAGGAAAATTGCATGTGACGTGACGGGGGACTGGCCCAGTTTTCATCTCAAGCTCCCTACCCTTAGCCTTTGGGAAAATAATGAAATACTCAATCAGCAGGAGGGGAGCAGAAACGCCTTGAAAGAGCGTGCTGGCCTAGTATTTGGAGAATAGTTTGGAGGCTGGAATGGGCGAGGCACCACACTCAGAACTCTGTATATTAGGACAGTGGGGAATTTGACTTAATACAATACACCAGCATTTCTCACCTGCCTACTGAGTGTCGGGCCCTATGCTAGGTCTGTGGATAAATAGGCTGAGAGATGCAGACAGAAACACACACACACACAGATAAAGACAAAGAGAAAGCAAGAGAAATGGAGAGACAGAAAGGAACAGAGATAGAAAGAAACTGCAGGTAAGATGAAAGCTTCTTAGGAGAACAGGTTTTTTTTTTTATCTTATCAGACATTATTATTTGTCTTATGAATTATCCCATTTATCCAGCATAAGGAATGATTGAACTTTTGTTTCCATAGAAATCATATAACACATGCTTTATGAAACCTAAGGAGTGATACATGCTGCAAAGTCTCTCACTTATTAGTTACTTGGGGAAAGAAACTTGTTGTATATGTAGCGGGGGCTTAACTGTGGAAAATCCCTGTTGGGATGCTGCTCCTGCATGCAGCACAGCAGTATATAAGAGCTTACACAGCAGTTGGTCGGTTGGAAATTCCTACCCTCCCCTGCTCCACAATAGGGAGGCCTTGCTTGAGAACAGGACCTGTCTGGTTCAGAGTGATGGAAGCTGGTCTTGTGCCTCAACGTGTCTACTTAGGCTTAAGCTTTGTGGAACGTTGAACAAATAAGGTAAAAAGAATTGGGGGTGTGGGAGGGGGGCACAGACATGTGGGGTGGGAGACGTAAGCAGGGGCCAAGACTCAGGTGGGTGTTTTAGGCAGTCCAGATGGGTTGTAAGCTCTGCAGTACCCATCCAATGGAGAACCAGGATTTGCATTCAGGGCAGGATGATAAAAGACTATGTTTTTGCAACACAAGTGTGTGCCTACTTACGGGTCACTCATTTGAAAGAACTTTAAATAGAAAGCTTTTCCTGAGTTCACTAATTGCCATGTGGAGTTATTGGTAAGCCAATTGATTCTTACATACAGGCAGAACAAGTGGTAGGTAAGGTGTTAGCCTTGGAGTCAGGAAGACACAAGTTAAAAGCCTGGCTTGACACTCACTAGCTATGTGACTTGGACAAGGAGTTAACCTCTCCTAGTTTCAGTTTCCTCATCTTGACAATCCTGATTATACTTCTATTGGCCCTCCCTGGCTGGGCTGTAGTGAGGCTAAAGTGAGACAATGCATGTAAAGTGCTTTGAAAACACCCAAGTACTATAAATATGTAAATATTAATTAAAGCCATAATGACACAATGACTAGACTTCTTCGCTTGGAGGAAGAAGGACAGAAGGAAGGGATGGAGGGAGGGAAAGAAAGAGGGAAGGAAGGAGGGAGAGAAATAAAGAGGGAAGGATGGGAAAGGAAAGAAAAAAGAAGAAAGGAGGGAAGAAGGGAGGAAGAAAGGAAAAGAAAAGGAAGGACAGAAGAAAAAAAGAAGCATTTATTAAAATCTACCCTATTGCAGGTACTGTATCAAGCATTTTATAAATACTATCTTGGTTAACCAAATACATATTGGAATTTCTGATAATTAGTAGCTAGGTGAGTCTGGGCAAGCAACCTACCATTTGGCCTCTTTAAAGTGGAGATAAGAAACTAATTAGTCAACAAGTAGTTATTGAAAAAATTACAAATATAAAACTGAAGCAGTCCTTTCCTGCAAGGAGGCTGTATTCTAATGACATCTATACCCATATGAGGGCGTAGAGACTATAATTTAACAAGATAACTTTGGGAAAAGGAGGACTCAAGGCATGGGTCTAGAGACAGTGAAGAATCTTGGGGGTACTGCAGCTCACTTTCACAGGAAACAATGGGCTTCAAGAGGCAAAGGCAAACCTTTTCAAGTGATCAAATATCCCTGAGCCTCATTTTCCTCATCTGTGAAGTAGTTGTCATTCTACATATGATATCTTTGTCACAGAGGTGCTCTGAGGTCAACTCACATCCTTTATATACAGCTCTTTGTACATGTCCAGTATGGGACAATCGCAGTCAGGACCCCAGTGGCATTATAGATAACGTGCTGGGCTTGGAAGATGGAAGACCTAGTTTCCTGTCCTGTCTCAGAACATGCCCAGCCAGGTGATCCTGGGGAAGGCACTTAAGCTCTGTGTAGCTCAGTAATACGAGGAGTCCTGCTTCCACAGATATTGCCATACAAGGAGTTTGCTAAGGGATAAAATGTTAGCAGAAAAGCAAGTTCTGTCTTGCAAGAGTGATGGTCACATCCTCCTCGCTCAAGGAAGGTAGAGAGAGTGAAGTTGGGCACGTGCCTTGAACTACTGCACATGCCTAATAGCCTTCATGCATATTAACTGAGACACCCCACAAGAATTAGAGTATCATTTTCCAAACCTGTGACCTGTGACCAGGAGGTGGGTGGGTCATGATAAGGGTAGGTAAGAAAGATTGTAATGCAGAGGAGCTGGGCGCCAATCCGAGCTCTGAAGGGAGGGACCAGGAAGGACTTATTCATAAAAAGCTCAGTCTAGCTTCTGTGTGTATGCATGAGTCTTTATGAGGTAACATGAATTCACTCCATAGTGTAAATAAGCACACGCACACACAAACACATATACACACATATGTATATAGAGATGTATATATTTATGCATGTATATAGGTATATGTGTATGTATATATACATGTAAATATAAAGACACATCCATACATATATGCACACATACATACAAAATACAGAGAAAATAACACAGTTTAACAGCCCAACAGACAGGGTTTCTAGCTGTTGCTCTATTACATACATACATATACAGTTAGTTACTAGAGACAGAAGCTTTCAAAACCAGGGCACTCAAGGACAACCCAGAGTCTCATTTAGTGAAATCACACAACTCTGCCCATAAGTGAACAACAAAGTGAAACCTCACCTCAGAGTATATATACCCTTCTTCAGGGTCAGAGGACATCACAACCTTGGTGACCCACTATCCAGTTACAATGTACAAAAAGTGTGGGCTGTTCTGAAAAAGAAGCCTCCCTCCAATCAAGCCCCTCATGTTGGGTTCCACTTGAGCTCTTTTAAGGTGCAGGAAATATCTCTAAATTCCCTTACCGTTAAAGGAACCTAAAATCAAAGAGGTTAAGGGATTTGTTCAATGTCATATAGATTGTAAAACACTGTAATTAGGGTTTGAAACCAGGACCTTTGGTTTTAAATCTAAGTCTGAGATATCAGACAGGCAATTTTGACTAAACTGGAAAAGAGGTGAGAGCTAGCCCTGTTTTTTAAATTTTTTTTTGTTATTGTTTTGGATTGGTTTGTTGTTTTTTGCTGCCTACAGAAAAGCTTGGCACTGCCTCTGGGCTAGGCCTGCCATTTCCTCTGCTGTGGCTAGGCTGAGCTGGGTGGAGGGTGGGAGAGGAGATTGTTGTGATATTTTTATGATCATTTGCACCCGATGAAGTGACAGAAATCTTGTGGAAAGGCTCAGGACCCCTGATGAGCAGACAAGGTAGCAGGATCAATTGTGCCCATGGAGTGTATTGTGTATCTGGCTTATGAGAAATGCTACCAACTTGGAAGTCTGACAGTTACTCAATGTCCTGAGCTAAGTCAATGACCAGCAGCTATAGGTAAATGTCTTGTGGCATTTGACTAGACTAGCAGGTATTGACAAAATCACTGGGATACAAAACCACAAAAGGATGTTACTAAGACCACCCAAAAGGCCCATTCCATATCACTTAAGGAATTACCTTTCACATTAATCTTCTAAGATGCAGGGGTTTAAGGATCTAGAAATTCAAGGTCCTGAATTAATGCCTGTTGGATTAGATAAGTAATAGCTGATACTTATATTATGCTTTTTAAGAAATTAGCAAATTCTCTCTCTCTCTCTCTCTCTCTCTCTCTCTCTCTCTCTCCACACACACACACACACACACACACACACACACACACACACACACACACGCACTGGATTGCATTTAGTCCTCACAATGACACTGTGAGGGTAAATGTTGTTATTATGCTCATTTTCCAAATGAGAAAACAACCTCAGAGAAGTGTCCTCATTTTCCCAGGGTTCCCCAGACATTGTTTGAGGCAGGATTTGAAGATATGCCTTTCAGATCACTCCATATAGAGTTAATCATATAATACAGAGGTATCATGGGGTGGCACATAGAATCATTTAGCCTTTCAACACTCATTTATTGTCAGCTATTTGCGAAGTACTGTGCTAAGAATCGGAGATAAAAAGGACAAAAACAAGCAGTTCCTGTCTTCAAGGAGCTCACTATAGAGGAGACAACATTTTTATATACATACACTATATATACATATATGCAATGCCAAGTGTATTTCATTTCATGTCCGACAGAGGGATCTAGCATTAAGAGGGACCAGGGAAGGCTTTATGGAAAAAGTAGCATTTCAGGTGAGATGTGAAGGAAGTCAGAAAACAGGCCTTGGAGAGGGTTGAGGGATTGGGAAATGGGATTTTACGTTCTGCCTCTAACACATACTAGCTGTATGACCTCAGGCAAAAATTTTAACTTCTCAATGCCTTTGTCTATTAACTGAGATTGATAACTACAGATGAAATGCTATGCTGCTTTGGTGGATGGATTTCATATTTAATCAAGACCTGTGTTTTCATTGGCCTAAGGAACTTGCAGTGATGAAACTCTTTATCAAAATATCTCATAGACAGTTGGCTGGGTTAGTTGGAGGTTAAGTATATTATGCAGAACCTGTTGACCAAAGAGCCTTGAAGGATATCTTCTATTTCTATTTGTGCTTTTGTGACAGACGTGATGGGCATCAAAGATAGAGTGATGTGTTTAATGTCTGAAAAAACAAACAAAAACCTGCCTTCAAATATAACTTTGAGACCTGGATTCCCTCTATTATACCCATTCAGCATTTCTTTTTTTTTGGAGGGCAATTGCGGTTAAGTAACTTGCCCAAGGTAACAAGGCTATTTTTTTTTCCTGTGGGTGTTAAGTGTCTGTGGCTGGAACCACCGAACTCTGGTCCTCCTGACTCCAGGTCTGATGCTTTACTCACTGCACCACCTAGCCACCCCCCCGCCATCCAGCATTTCTTACAGTGTAGTAATATGCTTTTAAATGTAGGGACAATTATTTTTTAATTTTTCCCTCAATTGATTGTCATATACTTGTTGCCATTATTTTGCTACTACAGAAAAGCACTACTACAGATTTTTGGTGTATATAGGACCTTTCTTTTGTGCTTTGCCTACTAGAGTCTATTTACTCTGCTTCAGAAAGCACAAATCTGACAGGGTGACCAATTTGTTCTGATGCAAAATCTACAATTGCCAAAAAGATTATTTTATGAAGAACTCATGCAAGGCATGCATGCACTCATGTAGTGGTCAGAAGAAGCCATGCAATGACAATCTCAAGGTTTCTCTTAGGAACTTTGGAATTTATTGTGTGACATGGGAGACAGTGGCACAGGACCATTCAACATGGTATACCCACATCAGAGAAGGTGCTGTATTGTATGAGCAAAGCAGAATTGAAATGGCTCAAAGGGAACTCAGGATGAGCAAACGTAGAGAATCCACACCAAATGTTCACACGGACTATTTATGCCTTACCTGTGGTAGAGCATTCCCAGATTTATTGGTCTGATCAGTCATAGTCGGACACAGTGAAACTTGACTGTAGCATAATGATGTCATTTTTGTCCTCTTCAAGAACTAAATACAACAGGCAGCCAACCAATCTTGCAATGACATATCGGGTTCAAAACATATGGAAATGTCCATCATGTTAAGTGTTATTCCAGATTTTGTTTGGATGTTTGCTTGAGTGGATCAGTTTCTAGATCTGCCCACAATGCATTGATGTCACCATTTCCCCAACAATCCTTGCAATATCAATGATTCCTATATTTCATCATCTTTATCATGTTGCTGAATATAAAAGAAAAACCTTGAGTTGTTTGTATTAACATTACTCCATCTTGCATATAGTTGTTTATAGTTTTAATCCTTCTTTGAAATCTCACACATATTCATAAGGCTACAGGACATTTAGCCTCCTTTTCTGTCGTATATCTGTTGTCACATATGTCACATATCTATTGATTCATAGGCAACTTGACTTCAGGAATCAGGAATAACCTCTATGTTTACATGAAGGTTTTTGTTAAGGAGCTAAACTCTTGGTTTACATATTATTTATACAATTCTTCACTGATGTAGGCTAGACACTCATCTATAATTTACAGTTGGGGACTGTATAACTGAGATTTTAGGAACAGAGAGCTACTTTACAAGGGCAGACTTGAGGCCCAGGTTTTGGAGATTCCAAGGTCAGCCCCGTATCCACTATACTTCATTCCTTCTCTAATACTTGTATGAAAAAAGGCATTTGTAAGGAATTTTACATTAATATAAAGAGAAAAACAAACAATGCAAAAAAAGATATGACATTGTGCTGACATGTGAACCTTGAGGCAAATGACAGAGGATTTCCTTTCTCAGCACATTGTGTAGGCAGCAAACTATGAGAAAACATCTTTCCTCTAATGAATGGAGAGCTGGTGTTTACTATAAGGAAAATAAGGAAACAAAATAAATGATCCCTCTGCCAATTTTTAAAAAGTTGGTTTAAAGGAGAAATGGTCTGCTAAAAATCATGACAACACTATCAGTTTCAAAAATGAGCCATAAAATAGGAACTGTTTAAATGTTTGGGTTTTACTCTGTTTTCCAGCACAACTACAATGCCTTCATTCCTTCTTTCTTCCATTCCTTCTTTTCTTTGTTCCTTCCTCTCTCCCTTACTTCCTTCCGCCATCACTTACTTCCTATTTTTATCCTCCCTTCCTCACTCTCTTTCTACCATCTTTCCTTCCTTCCTCTTTTTTCCCATATTCCTTGTCTTTCTTTTAACCTTCCTTTTTCCTTTTCTTCCTTTCTCTCTCCCTCACTTCCTCCTTTCTCCTATCTCCTTGCTCATACTTAAAACTGTATCTTTTAAACAGTATATCCTTTAAGCTTCAAAGAAGAGATTCCAAGGAGAATAAGCATCCAGAAACATGGCTGCTGAAATTTTAACAGAAAAAAATACACACAACAGATTAAAGGTCTTTGAAGGAAAGTTGCTGAACTTGAGTCATTCATCCTTTTTCCTTTATTTTTTCTTCACAGAAATTAGAAAACAAAAGCATCTAAATGATATACATTTCCATTTACTTTTTCATTACTGGAGAAGGAACCTTGAGGGTTATTATGTTTCTCATAAGCAAAAATGAAGTTTTGAAACATTCTTTGCCCTTATTTAATTTCCTGGTTCACATTGTATGACAAGGGCAGTGGAAGAGCACATCTGTGGGTTTTAGCCGTGGTTCTTGTGGCAACAGGAAGCAGATGACCATATATTCAGACTGTGGGCCTGCAGGCATCAGTCCCTTTATGAGCAATCTTCCAACAGAACAGTCTAAAATCATAACGAGTAGGTTGAAGTTGAAAGATACTTTCTAGAGAAAAGAGAATAATTTTTTTAAAAAAATCTCTCTTCCATTACTCTTCAAAGTCTCTTGTGATTTTAAGGAATTCAGCAATTTTTAGCTATTCTTCTTCTTAATAGACCAATCAAGTATTCTTCTGTTGC
The DNA here is from genome assembly GCF_028583685.1 of Petaurus breviceps papuanus. Classification (NCBI taxonomy): domain Eukaryota; kingdom Metazoa; phylum Chordata; class Mammalia; order Diprotodontia; family Petauridae; genus Petaurus; species Petaurus breviceps. Next base: position 22,429,960 of record NW_027185697.1, on the reverse strand, counting down.
TGCATCCTACTGTGGAAAGTGACTGAGGCCTTGAAATCTATGCCTCTGGAAGGTTCCTACTCCCTAGCATCAATCATAGGCCTCCTGATACTCTGGGCATCTCTCCACCAGTGGCCTTCCTAGCTTAGCTAAGCTCAGAGAAGTTGACTGTGAAGTGAGGGATTTTTTTTAATCCATAAAAATTCCCAAAGACCATCTAGGAGTGCAAAATGGTAATGCAGGTACTTGTAGGCCCTGGCTATGCCAATATAGAGTGTTAGATCTTAGCAAGATGGACAGTATCAAGCCCAGTCGTGACATGAAGGCCTTTCCTAATGTTTTTTTTCCTAATGCCCACAAATGGTGTTGACCTCTTTTCCAATTGACTTTGTATTTAACATATGTATAGATTATATGCATTTTTTACTATATATGTGTGTTTTAAATGTATTTGCCTTTCTCATTAAATTGTAAGCTGCTTGTGAGTAAGGATTATTTCCTTCTTTGTACTTGCAGCCCAATTGCCTAGCACAATATCTGTGGTTTAGTCGGTGCCTATTATATTGCTGTTGGTCAAATAATTTATAAGAAGAAGAGCTGGTGGTCATATAGATGTCTCTGTCTCCCTTGTACCCTATACCGAACTTCTCTGTAGGTGATCTACTAAGCACATAGGAGGTTTTCCTCTTGTTCATTCTGTATTCCAACAATACCAATGGGACACACAAGTTGGTATCTTGCTTTTGAGACAAACAATGTATATTTTTATGTTCCCATGACCTAATTCAGGGTACAGAAGAGTCTTCAAGGTTTTACAGAGCAATATGTTACTAGTGGAATGAGAAATATTGGGTCTAATATTTTGTGAATGAATAGCCCCTCTTGGAGCCTTTTCAAAAATATGTATATAGATAACTATTTGATATAATAAAGGTTGAGAAATCCTGGTTAGAAGAGACTATGTCAGACTGACCACTCAGACCTTCTAAATATATCCTACAAGGTAAGAATCAGAAAAAAAAATCACAAGGAATTACTTTAAATTTATAAATCCAATGATATTTTCCATTAGATATATGGTCATAGATAAGAATAAATAATTTATTTTTTTAAATTTTATTTTAAAACATTAAATTCGACAAGCTTTTGAGTTCCAAATTTTCTCCCCCTCCCTCCCCTCCTCACTCCCCAAGATGGCATACACTCTGATATAGGCTCTACAACATTCACATTAGACATATTTTCACTTTAATCATGTTACAAAGTAGAATTATGACCAATGGAAAGAAGCACAAGAAAGGAAACAAAACAAAAGAGAGGGAGAGCAAATAGAATGCTTCAATCTCCCTTCAGAATCTGTAATTCTCTGGATGTAGATGCCATTTACCATCATGAGCCTTTTGGAATTGTGTTAGAATCTTGCATTGATGAGAAGAACAAACTTTATCAGTTAGTCATTGCACAATGTAATTGTAACTGTGTGGAATGGTCTCGTGGTTCTACTCCCCTCACTCGGCATCAGTACATATAAGACTTTCCCAGTTTTTCTGAAGTCCGCCTGCTCACCAGTTCTTATAGTACAATAGTATTCCATTACATTCATATAACACAACTTGTTCAGTCATTGCCCAATTGATGGGCATCCCCTCAATGTCCAGTTCTTTGCCATCACTAAAAGAGCTGCTACAAATATTTTTGTTTATATGTGTCCTTTTGCCATTTGTATGATCTCTTTGGGATATAGCTCTAGAGGTGGTATTGCAGGGTCAAAGGGTGACAATTTTCAAAGGAAGAAATCTAAGCTATCAACAGCCAACTTAAAGAGTATTCTAAATCACCAATAATCAGAGAAGTGCAAACTAAATAAATTTTTATCTTTTACCTTACACCTGCAAGACTGGAAGAATTAAACAAAGAGGAAAATACCAAATGTTGGAAGGACTTCAGGAAAACAGGCATAATGTTAACTGTTGCTGGAACTAGGGATTTGTCTAGGCATTCACTATGCTCTCAAAATTACTAAATTTTGTACATTTTTAAATTTATATTAGCATCCTACAACTGCACCACTACAGATCTACAAAGAGTTTGAAGAGAAAATTGACATATATCTAAAAAAATATTCACAGCAGCTCTTTCCATAATAGCCCCAAATAGGAAAACTAAAGGGTTGTCCTCCAATTGAGGAATAGACAATCAAATAATGGTAAATTAATGGAAAAGAATATTAATGTACTACAAGAAATGATAAAATGGGCAGTATCAGAGGAACCTGGGAAGGCCTCCACTAAATAATACAAAGTGATAAACATGAGAAAAAATGATATATTCTCATTGACATGGTAGAGAAAAATAAACTCGAAAGATTTTAAAACATTGATCAATGCAATGATAAATATATTCCCAAAGCTGAAAAAGAAACATGTTACTGATATCCAATAAGAAAGTTCGAATGAAGAAAGAGATATCTATTGGCATGGTCAATGTAAGAATATTTCTTTTTGGACTATGAATGCTTATCAGGTGATTTTTGTTTGCTTGTTTTACTTTTTCAGGAAAATTTCGTTGGTCAGTTTTGGGGGCAGATTATAACTGAATAAAATTACATATTAATTAAATTAATGCTCTATAATGTCTTAAAATGTAATATATACATTTTAATTTAAAAGTCTGTAAGGGACCACAAATATCATCATATAATTCCATCTGTTTATAAAAGAGAAATCTGAGGTTTAAACTTTCTCAAAAGGATCCAGCTATTGAGTTACAAGGATACATCCTCTACTCTTATTTCCAACACTTGCTACTTCTCCCTTCTGCATGCCCCATCCTCTAATTTGTTAGCAAGTCTGATTCGGATTATCTATTCTCTTAGAAATATTGTAATAAAAAAAAATGCAGAACTTGGAATTAGGAAAGACCGATAATAAAATTCAAAATTTGGGTTCGAGTCCTACCTTTGAAACTTTTCAGTTATTAGACCATGGTTCAGTCATGTAACTTCTCTGAGACTCAGTTTCTTGATCTGTTAAATGTAGGAAAAAATATCAATATAACTTTTCAGGAGATTATATTTTTTAGGGGCAAATCATCATCACTATCAAATCATTTATCGAATGATAAATCTTTTTGTTTGAAAATGTGTTTAGCAGAAAAAAGGCATAGCAGCATTAATGAGTTGCAAATACAAAATGAAGAGATGACTTGCCTTTCAAACAGAACTCAGTTTCCATTGATATGACTGCTGTCTTATCCACACTGCAATTCACCCACACATTGCCATCTTAATGGATTCTTGACTATTTCTTCCTATAAGTTGGTCTTAGCAAAATATATACTGGTGTTCCTCTTTTCTTTCTTACTTTTCTTTTTTGCTTTTACAGAATTCATTCCAGGAGAATACATGACCTGTCTCTAGACTATCATTCACTCTCAACACACTGCAAAATATCAGCTTAAAAGGGTGATGTGATCTTGGCCTCCATCCCAAGTGGCATACATTCTAGGTATCAGGATGTGGTAGTCCTCTGTCTAATTGTTTGATCCAACTACATCTGCAATATTGAATTTCTTTCTGAGGACTAAAATTTCTCAATTGTTTGCTTTGCTAATTTTCTAGGGTTTTCTAAATAATTTAGAATGGGTTCAGCAAATAGGAATAGTTTTCTCTATTCTTTACCTTTCTTATGCCTTTAATATATTAATTTTTTTCTTATTACATAGGTAATTGTTCTGCAAATATATCAACCAGCATTGACAAAAGATAGCCATTCTTTTATTATTCTCATATTTATTGAATAGTTCTGTGTATACATGTATTACACATGTATATATGTAGGCATGTTAATATATATTCACACACCTGTGTGTTTGTATGATGATCATACACTATATATTACATACATATTTCATACTTTTATGTGTGTACAATATTCAGGTTTAGGGTTAGAAATTAATTAGAATATATTGTTTCCTTTTTTTTGCTTATGTTTAGTAGGGATTTTTAGGATAAATAAGCATGACATTTTATTCAAAACTTTATTCGACACCTCTTGCTACACCTATACACATGTACTCATTAGGTTTTTTATGCTTTCACTTTGAATAAAATTAATCATATTAATTGTCCTAATGTCGAGCCTTAGATCCCTGGCAAAAAAAAAAAACAAAACATCTTGATCATAGTGTTGTTGTTATTTTAAATATGATGTGCTTTATTTGCCAGTACTTTATATTTTAAATTGTTATTTATAAATAGTATTGCTTTACATTTCACTTTGATTTATTCTGTCTTGCTTAGGTTATTATAATTTTTTCTCAAAAAAGCAATTTTTGTAGAGAGTTTCGTTTCCTATTAGTTGATAAGAATTTGTGTATTATAAACATTAATTATTCTTTAAACATTTGAAACAATTCAACTGTAAATTCATATGGAACAAATTTTCTAGTCCTTTATTCATTCTCTCCCTCCCTACTTTGTTAGTTCTCTTACAATGATAATTTTATTTTCTGAAATTGTGTTATTTTAGATTTCTATTTGGTGGTATTAATTAATTGGATTTTTAAAAATCACCTTTTAATTTAAATTCTCAGCTTTACTGGCACGTAAGTGTGTAAAGTATGTTCTGAGAATATATTTATTTATGATTTCACTATATTCATTTTTAAGATGATTTTCTTCTAAGGTTTGTATTATTTATCCTTGTGTATAATGATCTTGATTGACTGACATTTGATATTAATATATGAACATATTTAAATACAGACATACACTCACAAATAATCATGTATAAATATATTCTTATATGTATATATAAATATATTTATACGCATTTATTTAAATAAATGTATATTTTTGAACACTTAGTATATATGAATTTATTTCCACAAATGAGAATGTTTTATGTAAATCCCAGCAATTTTATGTTTTTTTTAAACATTGTTTCTGTCTTTTAAATAGTTATTTTTTCTATGATCCAATCTTTGAATCTTGTATTATTCAAGACATCATTATGAAGTTTTGGGTCATATTGCTATTTTAATTATAACTTTAATGCTGCTATGGTTAGCAGGCGATATGCTTAATATTTATGCTAACTAATATGTATTTACAATTTCCGTGCCAGGCTAGGTGGTTTTTTGTACTTCATTCTCAAAAAGGATAGAAATGACATCACTATGCTGGAGTCGAGATTCAGTGTGTCTGACTGTGACTGAGCAGAACAATATGAATGCTCTACCACAGGCCAGGCACATATAGTCCTTGGGAACATTTGGGCTGGATTGTCCAAGCTTGCACATCCTGTATTTCCTCTGATCTGTCTCAATTCTGCTTTGCTCACAGAAAACAGCACCTTCTCTAATGTGGACATGCCATGCTGAGAGGGCCTGTGCCAGTGTCTCCCATGCCATACAATCAATTGCAAAGTTTTTCATAGAGTCCTTGAGAGTGTCCTTTAAGTGTCACCTCTTCTGGCCATCATGTGAATGCTTTCCATGTGTGAGCTCTCTATAAAATTCTTTTTTTGACACGTATACGTTTTGCATCTGAACAATGTGACCAGGCCATCAGAATTGTGCTCTCTGAACCTGAGTTTGAATTCTTGGCAATTCAGTTTGAATAAAGACCTCAGTGTCTGGTCCCTTATCCTGCCCGGTGATCTTCAGAATCTTCCTAAGACAATTGAGATGGGAGAGAATCAGTTTCCTGGCCTGGCACTTGTAGACTGTCCTGGTTTCCCAGGCATCCAACACCGAGGTCAGCACCACGGCTCTGTAGAACATCAGTCTGGTAGTCAGTCTAATACCTCTTTTCTCACACATTTTCCTTTGGAGCCTCTCCAACACTGAACTAGTTCTAGCAATGTGTGTGTCAACATCCTTATCAATGTGTACATCCCTGGAAAGGGCACTGCTAAGGTAAGTCAACTTATCCATAGCATTCAAGACTTCTCTGTTTGCTTTAACGCATGGTTTATTGTGTGGATGGTGTGATGGTGGCTGCTGGAGCACCTGAGTTTTTTTGGTGTTAATTAGTATGTCAAAATTAGCAGAAGCAGTAGAGAATTGATCCATCACATTGTTTTATCTGAGCTTCAGAGGCTGCATCGAGTGCACAATCATCTGCAAACAGAAAATCCTGTACCAACCATCCCTCCACTTTGGTCTTGGCTTGTAGCCTTTTTGAGTTGAAGAATTTACCAGTGTGTTAGCTGACCTTGATGCCTTCTTCATCCTCACTGAAAGCATTTGACAACATTCCTGAAAACAGGATCCACATTTTAGAAAGGACATTGCTAATATGGGTAATGTTTAGAGGAGCACAGTCAAGATGATATAGGATTTCAAGTTCATGCCATCAGTTAAAGAGACTGTGGATGTTTAGTTTGGTAAAGAAACAACTCAGGTGTTGGGAGAACATGAAAGCTGCCTTTAACTGCTTTAAAGATTTTCATGTGGACAAGGAATTCAAATTGTTTGATTGTATTTGATACCAGGAGCAATGTTTGAAATTTGAAAGGAGAATAATTTAGGACTGATTAAGTGGAGAGAGATTGTTTCCTACACATTACTTCTCTAAGAAAGTAGAATGTTCTGCCTCAAGATCTGAATTCTTCCTCACTGGAAGTCTACAGAGTATGGATGGCCATTGGTTGTGTATATTGAAGTAAACACTTTTGGTGGGATGGGCTGAATTAGGTCATTGTGGCTTTTATGCAGTCTGAAATTCTATTATTCTCTATGTACTGACATTTAAATCATGAATGGGTTCAGCAAATAGGAATAGTTTTCTCTCTTCTTTACCTTTCTTATGCCTTTAATATATTAATTTTTTCTTATTACATAGGTAATTTTTCTGCAAATATATCAACCAGCATTGACAAAAGATAGCCATTCTTTTATTATTCTCATATTTATTGAATAGTTCTGTGTATACATGTATTACACATGTATATATGTAGGCATGTTAATATATATTCACACACCTGTGTGTTTGTATGATGATAATACACTATATATTACATACATATTTCATACTTTTATGTGTGTACAATATTCAGGTTTAGGGTTAGAAATTAATTAGAATATATTGTTTCCTTTTTGTAGAAATTGTTTTCCTTTGTAGAAAATGTCTGACCATTTGATGTAAAATCCTTCTTCCATTTTCTTTGTTCCCAAACACCTTACATTATCTCCCACTCTTTCTCCCTTTTCCAAAGTTTCTGACAATAAAATCAATCCTTCTACATGTGTCCTTGATCCTGGTCCTTCTAATTCATTTTTGCCAGTAGATTTCTTAGAGCTAAAAATTACTTTATTATATTCATATGCAATTTCATTTACCTACTCATAACACACACGTGTAATATACAGATGTATATGTTTATGTATAGAGGCATACACAATTCAGATTTACATATATGCACATGTACATGTGTGCATATATAAGTATGTCTACACACATATACACTTATAATCCTTTTGACCTTCTTAGACCAGACTCCTAGTTTTGCTATTACAATGACCTTGGGCTCTCAAAAGCTGTACCTTAAGACAGTAAGCTCTGAAGGGATCTATGTAGTTGAAAAGGATTTGACTATATATTATGTCATGAATTGTGCTGGCAGTCTGAATATCACCCTAGCAAAGTGCAGAGAATCATATTATTAGAGGATGATAACCAGATCATCTCTCTCTCTCTCTCTCTCTCTCTCTCTCTCTCTCTCTCTCTCTC
>NW_027185697.1:22308112-22420612 GCF_028583685.1 Petaurus breviceps papuanus | reverse complement strand
ATACAAGTGTCATTTAACTAATTAACCTTAATTAACTGAAAGAAAGGTATAGAAACTCTAAAGGTAGAGAAAAGAAAATGGCATGTACTATTTTCCCAATGAGTGGATGTACTTAGTTCCCTACTTATCTCTCTCCCTGGGAAGAGTGCATTCAAACTTGAATTATTTTCTTTAGTAGCATTCACCCCACTAAATTTATTTCTGTATTCAGCAAACCCAGTGGATGGATTGCCATAACTCCCTCTTAACTAGATTAGATCTATGCTGACTAAAAAGGCTCATTCAGTACTTGTAGTGGTAATGGGAATTTGAAGATTGAATTTGAGGACCTTTCCTTATTTGAAAATACACTCTACCCCTAAAAGGCTTCATGGCTCACCTGGAGCCTGTGGCGGGAGGCTTGTTTTTTTTTCAGAAAGGCACAACTTTTATTACTTTGTACTCAAGTGAGTCAGGAGGGTTGTGATGTGCTGTGACCCTGGAGAGGTCTGTGTGTACCTCTGAGGCAAGGTTTTGCTTTGGGGCTCATTTTGGGAAGAATTGTGTGATGTGGCCACATGAGACTAGGCAGCCTTTGTGCCCTCCTGGCGTTGAAACCCAGATGTTGGTGCTTCTCTCTTTGGTGACTAACTAAGTATTTATGCAATGGTCAGACAGCTAGAAACACTGTCTGCTGAATTGTGTTATTTTCTCTGTCTGCATTTTTGTCTGCTTGTAACTTCTGTTTGTATTCTCTGAAGTTCAGCGTGCTGACTTTTCCCCTGATTTTCCATTAAAAAATGATATATGTTTGATTGATTAAAATAAGATTGTTAACCCTTTTTGAGTTACTTTCCTTTAGAAAAGCAGATCAAAGAAATTGTGCTAGGAGCCATCCTGGGTATGCTAGTGTGCTTGCTGCTACAGTACTTTGCTCCTCATTATCTGACTTCTGGTACATCTCAGCAAAGATTTACTGCTGTTTTTTTTTTCTTTTTGGAGGGGGGAAGGCAGAGAATTGGGGTAAGTGACTTGCCCAAGGTCACATGGCTAGTAAGTGTTAAATGTCTGATGCTGGATTTGAACTCAGATCCTCCTGACTCCAGGGCCAGTGCTCTATTCACTACACAACCTATCCACCACCGACTACAGCATTTCCCACCATATGTCTTCTCCTTTCAAAACTCTTAAGGTAAGAACCATGTCAAATACCTCCCTTCAATCAAAATAGTAAAGACCCAACATGAAGAGGTAAAGAATAAGTCTGCCTCAGCTGGGCAAGCTAGCAGCTTCTCCCCTTCCTGAGGATGACATCTTGTTTCTCTCCCCCAAAGATTAGCAAGGGCAGGAAATTAAAGATGAAAATGTTATGTTACACAGTTCCTTTTGAATGCAACGAATTTCTAGTTCACCAGCCAATCCATAGTCCTTTTTCTCCCTCTGTGGCTAATGGTTTGGAACTATTTCTAGAATGCTCCATATGCCACTCTCCAGGAAATGGGGCCCATCCATTACATCCCTCCATGAATTTGGAGAACCAGGTTCCCTAGTCTCTTCCAAGTGGGCTGGCAGCAAACAGAGCAAACTGATCATACTCTGGAATGGAGGATCATGGGCCAAAACCTTGTCATAGAAAGAAGCAGGTTGATAAACTGGAGAGTATCCAGAGATAGATACAGGTTACGTGAGAAAAAGTCAAAGAAACTAAAGATATTTAGGATAAAGCAAAGAGGGTAAAGACGGGCAAAGGGATGCCATTTGTGTGGAGGAGAGATCAGCCTTGGTTTTTTTTTTACTTGACTCAGCAGAACCAGGAGGGATGGTGAAACATTCCGAAGGGACCAATTCAGACTTAATGGCAAGAAAAAAAAGGGTTTACAAAACTTAAATCGATAAGTCTTTGATAAGTGACTAATACATTCCAGTTGATGGTTGCTTGAGTTTGTCTCCCCTCCCCCACATCCTCTAGTAAAAATTAGATAAAATTTTGCTGGGTTGTACCAAGGATTCCTCTTCACATAGGGGTTGAATTAAATGGCAGCTGGAAGTCCAAATCTATGTTTCTGTAATTCTAGGCATATCTCTGCACCTCATAGAAAACCATTCTGTATGAATTATGCAGTGTGATACTCTTAGCAGAAAATGTTTTGGTTTCAGGATAACTTTGCAGATGATTAATTGATATAAAAATGCTTAATTAACACACAACTTGCCACAGATTACATAAACCATTACCTTCATGTGACTTGAAGTAAAGCATCTTCCTTCACCAAAATCTTTCACTGGAATCTAAATGTTTTTCAAATCAACTTTATAACATGCCTCCCATGAATATTTCAGGAATTTTCCATTGTTTTTTTGTCAGTAATAATAAGCCAAATGAGGACATTTAGAAAAAGTTATCAGTCTTTTCCCTCTACCTCCAACTCTCAACTTGATCTATAACTATGAATTAGTGATTGTAATTCATTTTCTTATTATGATTTCTATTTAATGAACTTGCAAAAAAATTACAAGGAAGCTTTTTGTATCTCAAAATCATATTAATTCTATGTTTTCTGCAATGGGTGCAAAAAGTCATTAAGTTACTGAATCAAGGAAACAGAAGTGTTGACTAATTTAATTGTGTGATTACCAACACCATTTGCTTTAGGTACACACACTCAAAAAAGAAAGAAAATTAAATGCCTCTTGATGAACTTTGTGAAATTTGTTTTCCTTGTGGATACTGACTTTTCTTCTTAATTTATTTTCTAATTTTGTTTGAGACCTGGAAATGCAGGGGAACTGTGGAAATAATGGCTTTAAGTTCCTTAGACATTAAGATGAATAATTAAAATTTGCATTTGAAAATGAAATTCATAGCAACAGCTTCCCAAACCTTATGCTTTGATGATGAAAGTGACCTTGGATTCTTATCTCGGAAACACTTAGCTCTTACTCTTTTCCAGATCTACATGCATTACTACTAATCTCCACTTTTATTTAATACTGAGAGAGAAAACATTTCTCAGCTATATTGACTCTTCAGTCAAATGTGGCAACATGTTCTTCCCTAGACAAACATTTCCTCCTCTCTCTGTTCCTTCGTATGCAATATAAGCCAGTTTTGAAATGCATTCTTTTTTTTAATTTTACAATTATGTTTATTCAAACAACAGCTGATTTGATACTTCCTGGAAGAAATCTTTCTAGATTATTGTGTTCGCTTAGGGATCTTCCTTCGGGTTAAGATGAGGTAGATGGCACCAAGAATCCTGGTGTTGAGATGCTAAGATTCTCTTTTTTTCATCCATATTGTTATAATCCCAGAGTTTATTATTGAGGTAAATTTCTGATGTCCGATACATCCAAATTTGCAGTATGGTATGTGCAGTATTTTTTTTCCCATTCTGGTGATCTATTACTAATGCTCATCTACAACTCAAGCAGTAAAAGCAAAACCCAAGCAGAACATTTGACTGGCCTTATAGAATAATGAGAATTTTCATCAATGACCTTGCTACACCATGGTGAGGCAAAGAGGTGATGTAGTGATTAGAACACTGAATGTGAAGTTAAAAAGGCATGGGTCTGAGGTATTTTGTCTAAGATACATAATAATTGTGTTACTGTGAGCAACGCATTTATCACATTTCAGTCTCAATTTCCTCATCTGTAAAATGGGAATAATTAATAGTAGCTAACTCACAGAGTTGTTGTGAAGATTAAATAAGACAAGGAAGGAAGGAAATTATCATTCAGGTGCCTACTATGTGCTATGCACTGTGCTAAGTGATTTACAAATAGTAAACTAAATTAATGATCCCAATGACCCTTAGAGGTAGGTGTCCTTTTAATCGCCATTTTAGGGATGAGGAAACTGCAGCAGAGATAAAGCGATTTTCCCAGGACCATTTTGACAGTAAAAATGTGAAGTGGGATTTGAAATGAGATCTCCCTACCCCCAAGCCCAGAACTCTATCTACTGTGCCACCTCCCTGTCAAATGAAAGAGTTTTCAATCCTTGCACTACGTAAAGGCTAGCTATTTTCATTGGTAAACTCTAATATCCTCTTCATAAATATAATAATTAAGTTATATTCAAACCTACTGTATACATTAAGTATAATTAAGTGTCCACCACATGCCAGTCTCTGTGCTGAGTGCTAGAGATACAAAGGAAAAGGGGAATCACCCCTGATCTCCATAATCTTACCTTTTACTGGGTTCTGAACATCTTTGGAGATGACTGATATAGATTATATACAAAACAATTTTAGATATCTGATAACCAAACCAGGGCTTTAAATAAATGGGTGGACTTGGAAAAATGTTATTGTCTCATGGGCAGCATCATGGTATTTTTGGACCTGGTGGTCTTGGAATGAAAAAAACTTGGGCTCAGACCCCCCTTCCAATGATGACTTTCTCTGTGAACCTGAACAAACCTCTCAAAAGTTCTTTGCGTCAGTTTCTTCATCTATATTATGGGGTAGTTATAAGATCCCTTCCAGTTCTAAATCTAAGAACTAATAATCCTTTTCTTTCTTTCTTTTTTGAAAAGTTACGTATTTACTTTTAGTTAACAACATTCCATTCTCCAGTTGGTTGTTTCAAATTTTCTCTTCCTCTTTCTCCTTCCCCCCTCCCATCTTCATGGCGGCATGCAATCAAGTATAGGATCTACAAATACCTTCACATTACACATTAGTCAGGATATAAAGAAGGATTATAACTGATGGAATGAGCAAAGGGTAAGAGAAAACAAAACAAAATAAAATAAGAAAGAAAGAACAGGAAGTTTGCTTCAATCTGCATTCAAACTCTCTAATTATTTCTCTGGATGCAGATATCTCTTTCTATCATGAATCTTTTGGAGCTGTCTTATAAACACACAATGCTGAGAGCAGCCCATTCTATCAAAGTTTAGTCATCACACATACATTGTTTCTGTAAATGTGTACAAATTTCTCCTGCTTCTTCTCACTCAACATCAGTTTGTATAAGTCTCTCAGGTTATTATAAAGTCCATCTGCTCCTCATTTCTTATAGCAAAATAATATTCCATTGCATTCTTATACCACAACTTGTTCAGCCATTCCCTAATTGATAGGCATCCCTTTGATTTCCAATACTTTGAACCACAAAAAGAGCTGCTATAAATATTTTTTTTTGTACATATGGGGCCTCTTCCCACTTCTAAGGTATCTTTGGGATAAAACCATAGAAGTGGTGTTGCTGGGCCAAAGGGTAAGAAATTATTTACAGCCCTTTACACATAGTTCCAGATTGCTCTCCAGAATGGCTGAATTAGTTCACAACTTTACCAACAATGCATTAGTGTTCCAATTTTCTTCTCCAGCATTTATCATTTTCCTGTTTTGTCATCTTAGCCAATCTGACTGGTGAGATGTGGTACATCAGAGTTGTTTTGATTTGCATTTCTCTAATCAGTAGTGATTTAGAGCATTTTTTCATATGATTATAGATATCTTTAACTTCATTCTCTGAAACCTGCCTGTTCCTATTGTTTGACCATTTATCAATTGAGGAATGACTTGTATTCTTATAAGATCTGACTCAATTCTCTGCATATTTTATCAGAGTCCTTTATCACAGACAATGGTTGTAAAAATTATTTTCAAATTTTCTACTTCCCTCTTACCCTATATTACATTGGTTTTATTTGTACATAAGCTTTTCAATTTAATGTAATCAAAATTATCCATTTTGCATTTCATAATGCTCTCAAACTCTTTTTTGGTCATAACATCTTCCCTTCTCCATAAATCTGCCAGGTAAACTATTTCTTGCTCTCCCACATTGCTTACAGTCTCAGCCTTTTTACCTAGATTATGCACCCATTTTGTCTTGATTTTGTTACATGGTGTTAGATATTGGTCTATGCCCAGATTCTGCCATAACTTATTTCACTTTTCCCAGGAGTTTTTGTCAAATAGTGAGTTCTTATCCCAAGAACTGGGGTATTTGGGTTTATCAAATAGTAGATTACTATGGTCATTGAATTCTGATTTTAATGCAGCCAGTCTATTTCATTTATCCACTACTTTATTCCTCAGCCAGTACCAAGTAGTTTTGATGACTGCTGCTTTATAATACAGATCAAAATCTGGTATGGCTAAGCCACCTTTGCTAGCATTTCTTTTCATTATTTCCCTTGATATTCTGGACCTTTTGTTCGTCCAGATGAATTTTGTTATTTTTTTTTTACTTCTGTAAAGAAATTTTTTGGTAGATTGATGGTAATGACACTAAGTAATTTCATTTAGGTAAAATTGTCATTTTTATTATATTAGCTTGACCCAGCCATCAGTAACTGATGTTTCTTTTTTTTCCAACTAGTTAGATCTGACTTTGTTTGTGTGAAAAGTGTTTTGTAATTGTGTTCATACAGGTCCTAGGTTTGTTTTGGAAAGTAGATACCCAAGTATTTCATAATGTCTACAGTAACTTGAAATGAAATTTATCTTTCTATCTTTTGCTGTTGGATTTCATTAGAAATATATAGGAACGCCAATGATTTATGTGGGTTTATTTCATATGCTGCAGCTTTGCCAAATAACTCAAGTAATTTTTTTACTAGATTCTCTAAGTATATCATGATACCATTTGCAAAGAGTGACAGTTTAGTCTCCTCTTTGCCTAATTTGATTCCTTCAATTTGTTTTCCTTGTCTTATAGCTACTACTAACATTTCTAGAACCAAATTGAATAAGAAGGGTGATGATAGTGGACATCCGTGTTTCACCCAGATCTTATTGGAAAAGCTTCTAGCTTATCCCTGTTACATATAATATTTGCTGATGGTTTTAGATAGATACTCATTATTTTAAGGAAGCCTAAATTTATTCCTATACTTTCTAGTGTTTTTAATATGAATGGGTGTTGTATTTTGTCAAAAACCTTTTATGCATCTATTGAAATAATCACATGGTTTCTGCTGGTTTCATTGTTGATGTGATCAATTATACTGATAGTTTTCCTAATATTAAATGATCCTTGCATTCCTAGAATAAATTCCACCTGATCAAAGTGTATTATTCTCATTATAAGTTGCTATAATTTTTTACTAATATTTTATTTAATTTTTTCCATCTATATTAATGAGGGAAATTGGTATATAATTTACTTTCTCAAGAATCTGGTAGGACTTCTCCTCTAATTTTACCAAATAGTTTGTAAAGTATTAGAATCAATTGTTCTTTAAATGTTTGATAGAATTTGCTTGTAAATTCATCTGGCCCTGGAGATTTATTCCTAGGGAGTTCATTGATGGCTTGTTAAATTACTTTTCCTGAGATGGGGTATTTAAGTAATTTACTTCCTCTTCATTAATCTGGGGAACTCATATTTTTGTAAATATCCATCCATTTCACTAATATTTTCAAGTGTATGTGCATCAAATTGGGCAAAAATATTTCCTAATTTTTGTGTTCATTTCCTCTTCATTGGAGGTAGATTTACCTTTTATATTTTTGATACTTGTAATTTGGTTTTCTTCTTTCTTATCATTTTGACTAGAATTCTATCAATTTTATTGGTTTTTCTTCATGAAAATTGCCCTTAGTTTTATTTATTAACTCAATAGTTTTCTTAATTTCAATTTTCTTAATTTCTCCTTTGGTATTCATTATTTCTAATTTAGTATTTAATTGGCGATTTTCAATATGTTCTATTTCTAGCTTTTTCAGTTGCATGCCCAATTTATTGACCTCCAGTCCTCTATTTTATTCATGTATGCATTCAGGGATATGAATCTTTATGTAATACTGCTTTTACATCATTCTGAAAGATTTGGTATGTTGTCTCATTATTGTCATTCTCTTGAATGAAGTTACTGATCATTTCTATAATTTCTTCTTTCACCCACTCATTCTTTAGGATTAAATAATTTAGTTTCCAATTAGTTTTTTGCCTGCCTTTCCATGGCCCTTTAATGCATATAATTTTATTAGCATCATCATCTGAAGAGGATACATTAAATATTTCTGCCTTTCTGCACAAAACTGTGAGGTTTTTATGCCCTAGTACATAGTCAATTTTTGTGTATGTACCATGTGCCACTGAGAAGAAAGTATATTCATTTTTATCCCCATTCAGTTTTTCTCCAGATGTCTATCATATCTACCCTCTTTAAAATTCTATTTGTGTCTTTAACTTCTGTATTGTTTATTTTGAGGTTAGATTTATCAAGTCCCAAGAAAGCGAGATTGAAGTCCCCCACTAGTATAGTTTTGCTATCTCTTTCTTCCTCTAATTCCCTTAACTTCTCCTCTAGCAATCTGGATGCAGTACTGCATGGTTCATATATGTAATGATATTGCTTCATTCTCAATGGTGCCTTTTAGCAGGATTTTGTTTCGTTTCTTATATCTTTCAATTAGATCAATTTACTGCTTTTGTTTTAGCTGAGATAAGGATTGCTACCCCTGATTTTTTTTTTATACTTTAGCTTAAGCTTAATATATTTTACTCCAGCCTTTTACCTTTACCCTTTGTGTATCCCCCTGTTTCAAATGTGTTTCTATAGACAGCATATTGTGGGATTCCGGTTTTTAATCCATTTTGCTATCCACCTCTCTTTTATGGGAGAGTTAATTTCATTCACATTCACAGTTATGATTACTATCTGTGTCTTTCCCTCCATTCTATTCCCTCCCCTGTTTATATTTTTATATCTGTCTTTTTCTTTCTCCTTAAGAGTTTTCCTTTTGACCACTGCCTCCCTCAGTATTCCCTCCCCATGCACCTCCCTCCCTTCACCTACTCTTCTCCCTTACTACTATTTCCCTCTATTCTAACCATCCCCCTTTTTTTCCCACTTACCCCTACGACTGCCTGTAAGGCACAATAGATTTTTGTACTTGACAGAGTATGTTATTCCCTCCTTGAATCCAAACCAATGAGAGTAAATCTCATACAGTGTTCCTATCCCTCCCTCCTTTTCCTCTACTGTAATGAGTTTTTGTGTCTTTTAACCTTAGAGTCCTAAACTTAACTGATTATGTTGATGGCTCCTTGAACCAGAACCAATGAGAATAACTTTCACATGATTTTCATTTCACTCCCTTCTTTCCCTCTACTATAGTATGTTTAATGCCTCTTCATGTGGCAAAATTAACCATTTTCTGCCTCCTTTCCTTTTCTCCAATTATAGTCCCTTCATACCACTTAATAAGACTTTTTATCATCAGATTAGTTAGTTTATACCCACACATTATATCTATGTGTATGCATTTTAATATCATGATAATTATATAAATCTCAATATTGAAAGGTATCAACTTCCCATATAGGGATATAAACATTTTGCTCTTATTGAATCACAAGTTATATGTATGTTTGTGTGTGTGTGTGTGTGTGTGTTTTCCTTGTTTACGTTTTTATGCCTCTCTTGAGTCTTGTATGTGGAGATCAGAATTTCCATTGAGCTCTGGCTTTTTCATCAGTAAAGTCTGGAAGTCCCTTATTTCATTAAATGACTATCTCCTTGTCTGAAAGATGCTTAGTTTTTCTGGGTAGTTGATGCTTTGTTCTATTCCAAACTCCTTTGCCTTACAACATATCAAATTCTAATCACTCCAACATTTTAATGTAGAGAAGCTGCTAGTTCCTGTGTTATCCTTACTATAATTCCACGATATTTGAGTTGTTCCTTTCTGGCTGCTTGCAGTATTTTCTCTTTGACCTTATAATTCTGGAGTTTGGCTAGTATATTGCTTTGAGTTTTTAATTTGGGATGTCTTTCAGGAGGAGACTGGATGAATTCTTTCAATAACTATTTTACCCTCTGATTCTAGGACCTCCAGACAGTTTTCTTTGACACTCTCTTGGAGGCCGTGGTCCGGGCTTTTTTTTTTTTTTTCATCATGGCTTTCCACTAGACCAATAATTCTTATGTAATCTCCCCTGCATCTGTTTGGCAGGTCAGTTGTTTTTCCAAAGAGATATTTTACACTTTTGTTTTCCCTAATTTTTCAATCTTTAGGTTTCATTTGACTGATTCTTGATGCATCATAGAGACATTAGCTTCAATTTCACTGATTCTAAGTTGTAGTGAATTATTTTCTTTGGTTAGTTTTTGAAGTTCCTTTTCTGTAAGTTCAGATTTCATTTTTAGGGAGGTATTTTCTCCAGTTACATTTTGAACCTCCCTTTCTTGTTCACAATTTTTATTTTTTAAGGATTTGTTTTCTTCAGTGAGGTTTTATTTTTCCCTTTTGCTTAACTTATCATCTGTCTCTCTAATTTGGCTTTTGAGAACTTTCTTGAGCTCTTCCAAGAATGCTTTTTGGGCTTCAGACCAGTTCATATTTACTTCTGTGGTCTCAGATGTGAGTATAGAGTCCATGTTGTCCTCTGAATGTGGTTGTTCTTGCTCAGTATAATAGGATTGCACAGATCTTGTTTTTGTTTCTGTGGCTTCCTTCTTGCCCATTGTAATGGCCTATTTCCTGACTTTTAAAGTGGATTTCTACTCCCAGGGTACAGAGGGGTCTGACCCATTCTTCTCAGTTTGGGAGGTAGGGGCATGGTTGTCCACTTTGTGTGCTGTAATCTCTGGGTGTCTAAACTGAGGCCAAGGCCAGGACACTCAGTGTTTTCCCTGGGTGACCCTGAGGCTCACAGAGTAACGTGTGGGGGAAGGCTTGACTGGCCACTTCAGGTTTCTGCCTCTGTGCACCTGGGATACTGCTCAGGCAGTCCCAGCAGCTGGTGATCAACAGAGCTGGTATCTGCAGACTTTCTTGACTGTGCTAAGGCACACCTGGGCTTCTGGTGTTAGTGCTTGCTGACTCCATCCCCTGGGCTTCAGGATCTCCTGCTGGTCTGCTGAGATGGGTCTTGTTGGGATGCCTCCCACCCTTCAATTCAGGGTCAGCGCAACTTTAGTCACTGCCTTGCTTTAGGACTCCCAAGCCTGCCGTTGGTTCCACTAATTCAGGACTTTAAATAATCTCTGGGTTTTTAGTGTTGGGTAGGGCAATTAGAACAGCTAAGGTTTACTGCACCATCTTGATTCCTGGAATTTCAGGTAGGTGATTTGTAAACATCCAGGCTGTGGGCTTATATCCCCAGGAGAGGCTGCTGTCACTGCCATTGTCCCTGCTCCTTACCCAGCTCCGACAGATTCTCCATCCTGTGGTGAAAGATCTGTGAAGGCAAGGGCTCAGTCTCTGGCTCCCCTGTGATCTTGTCTCAGGTTCCCACTGGTACAGCTCCCACACTCTGCACTCCATCTGCTTAGTCCTAGGTGGACACTTTCCTGGTTTGGGAATCTTTCAGACTCCCTCTCCCAATGGATTCTGTCACTTAAATCCATCCAGATTCACTTTTTAGGGGTTAGAATTCACCATGGAGTTCAGATAAGTGCCTGCTTATGTTCTGCCATCTTGCCTCCACCCTAGAACTAATAATTTTTATCCATAGTACTTAAAGATTAAAGTAGAATACCTGCTGCTCTCGCTAGCTCTGATGATTTGCAAAGGAAGGATACTAAGCCACGACACAAAAAAGGTCACAAGAAAGAAAAAAAAAATATTTGTGTTGCTGTTGTTGCTATTGTTGTTTTTGATTCAACTAAAAGCAAAAGGAAAAAGAGCCAAAAAGTGGAGAAGCTCAATGTAGTGGAAAGTATCATGACCTTGGAGGAACAGACACCCTCAGTTCGGCTTCCATCTGTGTCCTTTGTCCTCTGTGACCTGGTCTCCTCTCCTTTAGAGTAAAGAGTGGAATTTGATTGATTTCATCCAGGGTCCTTTTCCAGTTCTAGATCTATGATCCTGTGATCTGGGGTAACTCACCCTCCCACAATTTCTCTGTTTCCTCCTTTGTCAAGTGAAATTGGATTGGAAGTTCTCAGAGACATTCCAAACTCAGAGATTTCCATCCACCTCCAGCTCTTAGAATGTTACCGTCCTTTCATCGAACGTCAATGACCAACTCTATCGCTCATTTCAAAGGATACACCAGCTCCAAGCTTCCAGTTCCATTGGAGAGATGTACATGGAGGACTCTTTGCAATATGAGCAACAGGCATGTTGTATTGATTGTGTAAGGACCTCAATGAAGTGAACAGTAGACACCCAACATTAAAGAAATCTCCAAAATATCACGGCAGATTCACATCTGGTATGTGATATCTAACCTGCCTGTTAGAACGGTCATCTCTCAAATACTCCATTTGAATTTAAGTTCTTGAACCTGAGAAAGCTTTTTTTTCTGTTTGTTGTTTTGTTTTTAATGGGACTTGGCATGTATGACTTGGGTTATCTTTATCATTTTGGAAAGTTTTCCAAGCTTATAAAAAGTGATGCCCATAAAGAAAGCAGGACCAGGAGAACAAGAGATACCATGACTATGAGAATGGAAAGTAAAAGGAGAAAAATAATCCCAATTCTGAGAAATTATAGTCACCAGTTCTCACATAATTTCATGAGATGAGGAAGCACCTCTATATTTTCTGGCGACAGATAGGGAACTATGGGTGGGCAACAGTGCATTTAATACTAAACACATACATTGAGTTGGTTGGTTTTGCTCTGATCATTTTGTTTGTGGTTGGAAATGTGTGTTTTATATGTAATTAATTATGATATATAAGCAAAAACATAAATAAACATTATATAAAGAAAAATGATTAAAGGAGGAAAGGAAGGAAGTAGGGATAGAGGGAGTAGTGGGGAGGAAGAAAATGAAGTGGAAGGAGTAAGGAAAGAAGGCACAAGAGAAAGAAATGAAGAAAAAAGAGAGGAAAGAGGGAAGGGAGGGAGAGAGGAAGGAAGAAAGAAGGGAGGAGAAAAGGCAGGGTGGGAAGGAAGAAAAAATGAAGTAAAAATAGGTTGAACGAGGAGAAAGGAAGAGCATGAGCCAGAAAGGAAGGGAGGAGGAAGGAAGGAAGGAAGGAAAGAAGGAAGGAAGGGAGGAAGGAAGGAAGGAAGGAAGGAAGGAAGGAAGGAAGGAAGGAAGGAAGGAAGGGAAAGAGGTTGAGAGGAAGGAAAGGAAGAAGGGAGAATGAAAGGGAAAGAGGAAGGAGAGCATCTTTCAGGCACTGAACGGTTTCGTTTTCTTTTCATTTTTTTTAACAGTAAATGATGCAAGAAGTAAGTCTAACTCCCTGCTTTTTGTTCTCTCTCCATAACTATGCAATTTTCACAACATTAAAAAAAATCCATTTTCCAGGCTTTTTTAGCCTTGTATATTAAGTTCTAATTTATAGAACCATATTCCATGTGTATCATTAACATGAAAAACCATTTGTGCAAAATATTAATAGCTGATTTTTTATATTAGAGAAAACTAGAATGAAACTGTATACCCAAGGATTGAGAAATGGCTAAATAATTTAAGGAATATTGATGAAATCAGACATTATCGTTCTATGAAGATGAATCTGGGTGGGGGGGGGAGCAGATTTGGAAGTACACTGGATCTGAAACCAAAAGGTTGAGGATTAAGTCCTGGAATAACTATTTATTAAAACTGTATTACTTGGGGGCGGCCAGGTGGCTCAGCGAGTAAGAGCACCGGCTCCAGTGTCGGGATGACCTGGATCATATCCGGGCTCAGATACTCAGCACCACACCCAGAAATAACTGGCCGTGTAACCTTGAGCAAGTTACTTAACCCCAATTGATTAAAAAAAAAACTGTATTACTTGAGAAGGCTCATTAATGATTTCTGGGGCTCATCTTGGTCCTCTGACACTTGAAGATTAAACCATGTCATCTTTTAGGATGGTTTTTTCTTGCTCTGGCATGCTGCCTTCCAAAGTGACTTCAAGCCTTAAATGCCTTCACCAATTGTTGCACACTTTCTCTTCTATCCTATACCATGCCTTGAACTCCTCTTTATCATTTCCTACTCTCTCTTCTTTACTTAGTCACAAAGTGGAGAAAATAACAAGTTATCAAGTTCTTTGAAAACCTTAAAGTGCCATATAAATGCCAGCTACTAATATACTAATAATACCACCCTCACCACCAGCACCACCAGCTACTACTACTACTAGTTCTACTACTACTACTACTGCTACTACTACTACTACTACTGCTACTACTACTACTACTACTATTACTACTACTACTAGTTCTACTACTAGTACTATTACTACTACTACTGTTGCTGCAATTTCTACTGCTCCTACTCCTACTTCTCTGTTCCTCAGTTTGCTCATCAGGTAAAGGAATTGGAGGTCACTTCCATCCCTAAATCCACAATCCTCTCATCCTGTGATGAAGATCCCATCAAGGTAAGAAGACCTCATTGATACAGAAGCATGTTTGGAAAGGAAAATGCAACATGGAAATCATGTTTGTTCTCATTTGGTTAGTGTGCATATTCTATTATTGTTCTAATCAAAAAAAGTAATTAGTTCAAATCGCAAGGATTTATTTGAATTCACATTCTGTTCAAATGTTTCCTTGTTTTTTGATTCATTGAGAGAGTTATAAACATTATCATGATATAAAACATACAGACATACGTTATTATTCGTGAATCTGTGATATTTTTAACGTTCATTCTCCCTCACCAATACATATTGTAGCCCTCTCAATAACTTCTATTAGAATGGAAACTTCCATTAAGCTGCTATTCTTTCCTTTGTCTCTACTGTAGCTAATACATTGGCTGAATAAAGTTGAGAAAGTACTTAGGAAATGCTGGAAGTGCTGTTTGTTGTCTTAAAGAGATACTGCATCTTACAGATTCATCACCCTCCAGAGAACAGGGTAATGAGCCTCTCCACACTTACGTGGGCAGCCCACAGACATGTCGTTTATCACCTGCAGAACTTGAAATCTTTCCAGCTTCAAGTTTGTTAGGCACTACCCAAGCCTGAGGTCAGCTGGCAGAGGGAGAAGAGAGAAGGGGCAGAGTATGGGGAGAAGAGGAGGAAAAGAAGAGGGAAGAAGGAAGAGGAGGCAGAGCCATTCTAAGCACCCTGCATTTTTGTTGATGATTCTATTCCTTTCACAGGGGAAAAATTGTGCGTATCTACATAGGCATATGCATACACACGTTCTCTGTATGTATATGTTTATATATACATGCATGTATATGCATGTGTGTATATATGTATGCATATAAATGTATATATACATAAATACACATGCACACGTGTGTATATATGTATATATACATATACATGCATATATATGTGTTTGTGTGTGTGTGTGTATATATATATATATACGTACACATGCATGGCTAGAGCTAGTGGGTAGCTCAGACAGCAAGTACACCAAGCCCTTCTTTTTACGGAAGAGGAAATACTCAGGGAAATTAAGGGAAGCGTAAAGATGAGGAACCAAATCACCCAGTTCAAAATATAGTGTTCTTTCTATTAAGCTATGCATTGTCTGTGTGACCATAGACAAGTGAGTTCATTTTTCTGCCCCTCAATCTCCTCATTTGAAAAATAGAGGAGTTTGGACACCTGATGTAGGAAAGCAGCCACACTCCTATTTCTATTTCTCAAAGAGATTTTTTAAAAAAGAAAAGGACAAGGGGCCTCTCTGAACGCAAATATTGATTGCAGAATGTGTGTGTGTGTGTGCGTGTTTGTGGTGGCAAATAATTGGAAATTGAAGCCATGCCCATCAATTGAGAAATGACTGAACAAGTTATGACATATGATCGTGATGGAATACAATTGATGTATAAGAAATGATTAGGGAATGGTTTAATTAAAACAAACAAACGTGTCAACACCTATATGAACTGGTGTGAAATGAAGTCAGAACAAGGAGATCATTGTGCCCAGTAATGGCAAAGTTATAATAATAATCATCTGTGAAATATTTGCTTTATTATATGAGATAGGGCTAATATGGGAATAGGTTTTGCATGATTTCAAATGTAGAACTGATATCATTTTACTTACCTCCTCAGTAGGTAGGGGTGGGGGAGTAGGAGGGAGGGAAGGAATTTGGAATTGAATTTTAAAATAAAAAAAATAGTTAAAAATAAATAATTTTTAAAAGAAAAAAAAAATATCACCTCCAAGAATTTGCCCAGCTGGAAAGTCATAATCCTACTTAGCTCTGAAAATTACAGAATAGAACCAAAGCATATGTTAATGTCAGAAAGTACCCAAATTGCCCAGGAAATTCCTCCGTCCAAACCCTGAGTTTTTTATTAGGAAGAGAGGGTAAGGATGGCACAAAAAGACAGAAAACTTAAAGAAAAGTGTTGTGTTTCACAGGTTGTCCTAGACTGAGACATTCTAGCTCCCCAAATCAAGGGAAATGTAAAAATTTTATAAAACGTATCTCCAAGTCATGAAAACTTACATTTTTTTTTGACAACAGGGAGAGGGAGAATTTGATAGGTGTAGTATGGTGTAGCAGATAGACAAGCAGACATGGAGTCAGGAACTTATGATTTAGAATATATAGCTTACTAGCTATGTGAACTTTATCAAAACACTTAACCTTTCTCTGCCTCAGTTTCCTCATCTGTAAAATAAAGATAACAGCACCTATTTCACAGCATTGTTATGAGGATCAAATGAGGAAAATAATATTTATGGTCCTTTGTTAAACTTAAAGTACTATCTAAATGCTGGCTAATGTTATTATTATCTCTGAGCCACAGTTTCCTCATCTGTAAAATGGTGCCTGCAGAGAATGAGCTCAGACTTAACACAATTTCTACATAGCATCTTCCTTAATAAGTTCCCATCCAAATGTGCGATAGCTGCTGTTTGAGTCTGTCTCAGTTGCTGATGGCTTGGCTCCCTTAGGTTACTTCTGGATCATCAGGCTCTGCTGGATCAGCTGGTTAAAACCCCTACCATGGCATCTTCTCAAAGACATTCTTGTGACTCACTCTTTGACTTTTCTAAATTCTGAAGATCATAGCCATCTTTGCTTCATGAGGTAAAGAAAGGAGGGTGGTATTCAAGAGCCACAGGTCAGGTTTTGATGGGTACAACCCAAAAGGGGATAGATCTGGCTAACAAGTGCCTTTGGAATATATCCTGTTCAATCTCTGCAGCCAATCAAAGAGACTTTCCATAACACATGGTTAGCAGGCCAGGAACAATTAGAAGATATCTGTGCAGTCTCCAAATCTCTCCAAGGGAGTTTAATTATATGCTATATATATATTTGGAAGCTGGCTTCCTAATTTTTTTCAAGGTAGTGGATTGCATTAATCAAACGTGCTACTGACTGCTCACAAATGCCCCCCCCCCGTTTCAAAAAGTTTGGGAATTGTAAAGACCCATGAAGACAAGAGTTGTGACAACATATGTATCTTCTCCTTCCATCCACAATGTTTACAAACTGATTAAAGTTTGCATGCCTTTGGTCTGAAGATTAGCCTTGTGAAGTCCAGAAGGACCCATAACCAGGCTAATATCATATTCCCCTTCTCCTCCTCCTGAGGGGCTCACTATATTGGGTGGATGTGGCACTCCATTACAGCTCAGCCTTCTGAGTTCAAACTCAGCCTTAGCCTGCCAAATGCCATGGATTACCACTATGTGCCCCCATAACAAGTGAGAAAGGTGCAATCAATAAGAGTGGATGTCATACTCAGACCAATAACATCATGGAACCACAAATCGGTATTATTAATGTGTTTACTTCTCCAACACTATCCTTAGACCTTGCCCTTTTCTATTCAGTGAGTATCTGTGAAGATTCCTACATTTCAAATTAAGACTCATCCTCTGATGTACTATCTTTTCTTATAGAAGTTTAATTAAAAAAAAAGTCTTTTTATCATGACAGTGTAGAAGGGGCTATTATTTCAATTATTCCAATTCATTAGGAGCAAATTAACAGATTACTTTTAATAAGTCTTTAAGACATGACTTTGTTTCCTCCTACAAACTTGTTTATAACTATTTATTATATCCAAATTGAATTAGCATTGTCTGGCACTCTCTGAACTGACCTTTCTTTGCAAACTCATAAATGAAATATGATTGCTTAATAGCTAAGTTTGGGATTCTGGGTGGAGGAATTTTTAACACTGTCAAAAAATTTCACACTTTTAATTTATCTTTCAAATGGAAAAACTCAAGTACTTGCCCACTGTTCTGGTGGCACACCGTGATAATTGCATTAGTGAGGAGAAGGCTGGTGGATAGCTTTAGCTCAGGAGTTCTGAACTGCAGTAGGGCAAAAGTCAGTCAGGTAACTCAATCAAGTCAAGCAACAATATAACTAGCCCCTTAAGAGGAGTGTGAAGGGTAGAGAAACAGTCACCAGGCTCCCTACAGAAAGATGAACCAGCCCAGGTTAAGGAAACATAGCAGGTCAAAGCTTCTATGCCAATCAGCTGTGAATGACTGCAAAAATTCTAGATCTAGCAAGACATTAGTATCAAAACAAATAAGTCAAAAATCAAATAATGTCAACTATATTCCAAAGAACACAAACTTGCTACAGTAGGAGTACTTAAAAGTTTTGTTTTTAGATGAAAAAAAACCTAAATAACATTTCCCCATGATCTCCAAGAAGATATCCTGATTTCCATAACTGCCCAGATGGTTTTTCCAAAATCTTGATTTCCTCCCCTGTTTCAAAGTACAAGAAAATACCAATTTCCTTCTTCTCCTTCCTCCCAGATCTCAGATTGATAGGGAGAATGCCCTTCAGTAGGACACTGCCCAGGAGCCTACTTGTCCTTATCATTTTCCTTGTCAAGCATCCAAGTGTCATTGAGAAGTGTACTAGGAGAGAAACTGTTTTTCTGCCACTAGAAAGGGATTCTGGGACAATATTGAACCAATTTTCTCATGTGTTCTCTTCTCCGAGCTGTTGTTGAATTATTTCAGTCATGTCTGACTCTCTGTGAGCCCATTGGGTGCTTTCTTGGCAGAGATACTGAGTGGTGTGCCATTTCCTTCTCCAGCTCATTTTCCAGATGAGGAATTGTGGCAAACAGGGTTAAATGACTTGCCCAGAGTCACACAGCTAGTATATGTCTGAGACCAGATTTGAACTCGGGAAGATGAGTCTCCTTGATTCCAAGGCCAGGGCTCTATCCACTTAGCTGCCCTCAGAGCTACCCTCAGAGTTACTAGATCAAAACGGAAGGGAATTGTCATTATTTCAATCAATCCAAGCATATATCAGGTTATTACTATGGGCCAGGCACAATGCATAGTGTTGGGCAAAGATGTACAAAAGCAATCTGCCTTTGAGCCCCTCACCATGTAGCAGAGGAAAGAACACATATATGCAACATCCTGTTAGTAGAATTTACTTCTCTTAAGTCTGGGGAAAATATAAAGTCATGTCAGGCCCATGTGGTTCCTTCCACTGTTGCTTTAGGGAGTTTAAATTTAATGAAAATTAAAAGGACAATCACAATTGTTCTGAGCCTTTAGTGGGGAACATTTTGAAATGCTTTACCAGAGGAGTGTTTGACTCTTTCTTCATTTACATTTATCTCTTTCACACTACCTTACCTCTTTATTGTTGTGATAAAAAATAAATAAGGTGACTGGAAAGATTTAGATAAACCTTCCCTGCAAGCCCTTAGCAACTCCCCCTTTCTTCTAGGGCCTTGCATTTGCATTCTCCTCTGTGGATCCTGTCTATGTTTGTACATACTTGTTTCAGGCTGTCTCCGTCATTAGACTGTGAGCTGCTTCTCTAGGATGGTAGACATTGTCATTTGCCTTTCTTTGCCTCCCCAATCCTTAGCACTGTGCCTGGAATGTTGGTGCTTAATACACAGGTTGATTGATTGGCTGATTGAAACAAGCAGCTACAGTGGGGAAATTGGCAACTGAAAGGGAAGTTGAGGAAAGATCAAGCCTTTGTTTGGAACTTCCTTCAGTCTTTGAGGTGGGGGCATAGCTTGAGGAGATTGGGACAACTGGCAGAGAGAGCCAAGTTTGCTCCAAGATTGGCAGGGCTGAAAGTCTTCCTTGATTTCTCCTTTCTCTGCCACACTTCAGTACCACTTGATATTTCTCTTTGCCCAGGTTGTCCCTTTGCTTTTGATTCTTAGCAGGTTGCTTCTTGAGGTCCTCACTCCTTCCTTTTTACTGTTGGCCTCCGCAAAAGTGTTGCCTGGTTCAAAATTTGCTCCTATGTGGATTCAGTTTTCTCTAGCATGACCAAGTCTTTCCCTCAATCAGAACAAACTTTCTGTTGCACCTAATTGAAATGTCTTTGATTGATTTCAGACATTTGAAGACCTAGTTCACACAGTTCAAAATCATTGAATCCATCAGAAAGTGTTCTTAACTGATTAAGGAAATGACTCAAGCTGAATGATGGAATCAATGGATGTTCACTGTCTGTACAGAGATAAATAGATAGAAACAAGATGCACATGATTCAAAAACAGTTTGGCAGGCAGGATTATGGAGAATGGAGGAGAGTGGAACAGGGCACAGCCCAACAGGAGTGAATGGGCAGGATTGTTCTGCTGGGGATGGAATTGTAGATCTCTGCTAGGAGAAGAGACGGTTTCCATATAATAGATGAAAGGGTTAAATTTGAAATCAGAAAAGCTGTTTTCAAAACCCAGCAAGGTTATTTACTTAAAGACTTGTGACACTGAATAAGTCATTTAATCTCTTAAGGGCCCAGTTCCTTTTTCTGTAAAATCAGGAGGTCAGACTAAGAGATGTCTGAGTTCACTTCCAGCTCCGAATCTATGACATGCTATCCATATCTCTTTTAGCCTCTCCTATGAGGCACCTCCCCCAACCTGCCATTTACAAGTTTTTCTAGTTAGATAAATCCAACTATGTGGTTTGCAAGACTTTATTTTCATTCTACCATGTTATTCTCTCGAAAGCCACATAGGAACTTAAATTATTATTAGGTCCATATTATAGATGGAATAACTAATTCTTAGACATGTTAAGTGAATTTCCCATGACCTATAATGAGCCAATACTAGATGTGGGATTTCAGCTTAGGTTTCTCTGGATTATGAAGAAGGATGGCATTTCCCCCATGCCAAATTGTACTTTTCAAGGCATTCTTCTAAACTTTGGATCTTAGACATTCCAAAATCTGGCACCTAGACTTATCATTCTCCTAAAACTGCTCTTTCCCAAGTTACCAATGAACTTTTAACTGCAGAAGCTAATGGCCTTTTTCTTAATTCTCATTCTTCGCTACCTTTTAAAGCCACACACGAGTAGCTTTCCATAGGACTGCTGCTGTGAACAGCTTTTAAAGGTTCTGCTTACATAGTATGGTGAACTCTTTATTCATTAAAAATTCAGAGCAAAACATTAATAGAAAATCAAAATACAGCAATCACAACATTACAACTTATCACAAAAAATCAAAATACAGCATTCACCATATCACGACTTAACTTATTGCTAAAATTGTCACATAGTTTTCAGCAAAGTTGTCACATAGTCTTCAACAAAGTACAATTGTTTCATAATTCAATCATCCTTAAGGAGGCTTCTTAAGGCAAACAAACTACAAAAGGTCAAAATCCTCCACTCATGGGCATAAGTTACAAATCAGTCACTATTCAGTCATCAGTCACTACTCAGTCATCAGTCACTACTCAATCATCAGTCACTACTCAGTACCCTCTTAAGAAGTAGTGGGAAATACATAGACCATCCACTCCTCAGTCACAAGTAAGTTACAATTTCATCAGTCACTACTCAGTATCCACAGAGAGTTCTTTTCATCTTGACTTGAGGCAGGCTTTCAGCTTCTGTGGTCCCTCTTCCATGGTCCCAGCTCCTGCCTGAATCTAACCAACTGCCACCTGAGTTCAAAGGCAGATAGCTCCTCGTTACTTATCCAGCTCTCCATGTTGAACTTCAGAGTGTCCAGTCCACCTCAAGTCCATCACAATTTCTGTTCCTGGGAAGACAAAGCTTAACAGAACCACAGACAGACAAAATACCAACACCAAAGTCATGCTTCCTCTGGCAGCTCCAGTTGGCCCTTGGAAGCCTTCAGCGCCTCCATTCTCAAAATCAAAATCACTTACTCCCATTCTCAAAATCAAAATAACTTTCTACATGGAACATCCAGTCCAGCAGTTGCAGTAGCATCAGCTCAGCCTTCAGGTGCTTGCTGAGAAATATTCAGTCTCTTTCTCTCTCTGTCTCTGTCACTCTCTCTCTGTATCTGTCTGTCTCTGTCTGTCTCTTTCTCTGTGTCTTTCTCTGTCTGTCTCTCTGTCTGTCTGTCTGTCTCTCTCTCTTTCTTTTTCTGTCTCCATCTGTGCAGCTGCTCTGCCTCCATATGCTTGTTCAAGAAGATCTGACCATCCATCTTGTGCTCTTCCTTATATATGGTATTAGCTCCTCCCTGTTCATCCCCTTGCTATCATGTCAGCAACAGGAGTTCCACATTCAGGTCCTTCCTACTGTGTTAGCAAGAGAGGTTCATGCCTTCTGCTTCTTTAACAGAGGCTTAATTTGAAACTATGGGCTAAGTACCTGTCAGCTTTCCATTACAAAGGGATCTTCAAATTCCTTTACCATTACAAACCTCTCTGTAGTATTTTAAAATATTTACCATCCTATTGTCCTGGATACATTAGCCATGAATGAGTTTTCCTCCCTTCTATCTAATCTAAATCACCACATAGGTCATCCCCACCATCTGCCTTTTATCTCCAGGGTCTGTGATGGACCCTCTTCTCTCTATATGCTATTTAACTTGGTGCTCTCATCAGCTGTAATAAATTTAACTATCATCTGTATACTGACAAGTACCAGACCTTGATTTCTAGGTTTCACTTTTATTCCTGAGTTCAGATGAATGATGACTATTATCTATTCTGTACATCTTATTTTCCCTGATTGAATGTACGTTTCTTGAGCTTCCTGACTGTATAATGGGATCTCATATGATATGTGAAGCAAACATAATGAGACAAGGCTTAATAAATAAAATTATCCAGAGGGGAAATGGGCCACCTCAGAAGATAGTGAGTCCTATGTTGCCAAAGGACTTCAAACAGTGATAGAAGGATCACTTCTCTGATGTACTGAAAAGGGGATTCATATTTTTATATGACCTCCATGGAGGCCATGGACAACCTCCAAAGTCCACTGTAACTTTGAAGATATTTTACTTTATGATTTTTGATAAGTAGAAAAATAAAATCAAAGCAAAGAATCATTTCTTCCCATTATATACTCATCTCATGTTCTTGGGCAGTGTAGGATCATTTCAATCATTTCCTTTTGCTTTTTTCTAAATTCATGTTTACTAATTTTTGTCATATAGAAGGACTTTACACTGTCCCATCCACAAATTATGATAGCTCACAGTGTGAGCAGAGGTAGGTCATGGGTTAATTTGTTAAATCATCAAACAGATTATGTCAGAGCTAAAAGATAAATTATACCATAGAATGTGGAGTGTTCAAGATGGGAGACAGTGCTTAGAACTCAAAACATAGAATGTTAGAGTTGTGAAGTCTCTTATAACATGGGATTCTTGCATCCAGTGTGACTTTAGAACATGAGATGTTAGAATTGGGAGAGACATCCAGCTTTTATTTGAAGCCCAGCCATGACAGGACCTCACCATATCCTGGGGAAGACCAAACCATTAGGAACCAGAGAAATTCTTAGGGATTTCCCTATTTTACAATACATAGATCTATTTTTTCATTGTGCATTTTCAAATATTAATCATAATTCTGCACTCTTAGTGGAAGTACAGCACATTTAATCATGCTGCAACAATACAAAACAGATTTTCAAAAAATATAAGATACCTCCAACAACTCCAGCCTTTCTTTTCCAGGCTAAACATTATAAGTTCCAACTAATCCTCTAATAGCAATCATAACGTCACATATTTAGAACTGGGAGGAATGTCAGATATCATCTAGTCTAACTAATATTATAAATAAGAAAAATTGCCCAGAGAGGTTAATTGATTTACTCAAAGTCACATAGACAGATAGTAACTGTCAGATGCAGGATTCAGAACTAGGTCATCTGACTGAAATTTTGGTTAAATTTCACTCAAAGCCCTTAATTCTTTTTTATTTTCTTCCTCTGAAAATTGTCTAGATTCTCCATCAATGCCTCTCCCAAAAGATGACATCTTTATTATACATGAGATCTGACCAGTGCAAAGAACAGTGGAATAATCAAACGTTCTTTCAAAGTCTCACTACCATAAAGCAGTTATAAAAGCTTTTGTCTCAAAGGATC
Source organism: Petaurus breviceps papuanus (assembly GCF_028583685.1). Taxonomy (NCBI): domain Eukaryota; kingdom Metazoa; phylum Chordata; class Mammalia; order Diprotodontia; family Petauridae; genus Petaurus; species Petaurus breviceps. Next base: position 22,396,491 of record NW_027185697.1, on the reverse strand, counting down.
TTTGGCCTCACTGTTAAAATGTTCACAAAAGAAATGTCTGCATGACACCTTATTTTTTATCTCTCTTCCCCTCCCTCTCTGTCTCTTTGTCTCTCTGTCTTTCTCTGTCATTCTCTGCATGTTTATATATGTATACCTGTATGTATAAGTGTATCTATACACTTACATACAAATATGGGGATATTGTATATGTTTACATTCATTATACTTATTCACACATGTTTTATGATATGTAGACACATTATATACCTCTTATTATATATCATTCCCAACCCTATGTGTTTATATAGGTGGTTTTCTACTTACTAATGGGTTATATTTCAAAATTTAATTTGTAATATAACTAACCAGAACTCAGAGCATGTGATCCTCCATAGTTATGCCTCCCCATTTATATTTTCTACCATTGTAATGCTTAATATACTATATTATACTTAGCCACATTTAATTTAAAATTTTCCTTAAAGATAGGAGCCACTTTTGCTTTGTGTTTGTATAGAAATTACCCAATACCTGGCACATAGTAAATGATCATAAATGCTTTTTTCACTTAATCTTTTGCTTAGGATAAAAGCAAACAAACAAACAAACAAGCAAAAAGCCTCCTATCTGACCAATCAAGTCTTCCGTAATTTAGTTCTCCTTGAACTTTTCAGGTTTTTTTTTCCCATCACAAAATCTTTGAATCTCTGATTTGGATTGATTGAATTTCAGTGGCCAACTAGTCCAAAGACGCGAAAAACAAACCCTTCTGCCACAGAACTTAAAAGTTATTATTATTTTTTGTTTATAAGAAACTCTAGGATGAATGGAGGGAGAACACCCTATCTCCCAAAAGCCCTTGGTTGACTTTGGAATAACTGATGCTTAAGAATCCTTTCTCCATCAAATCTAAGTTTGCCTCTATGTACCTTCCTTCCTTTTATCTTAGGTTTACTCTCTATTGCCAATCAAAATAGTAAGGTCCTTCTTCTACATCACTTCCAGCTGAATACTTGACAATTATCATGTTCCTTCCTTGGCAAACGATCTTCTTTTCTCTAGGCTAAATATTGCCAGTTTTTTTTTTCACTCTGTCTTCATGAGATGGGACCTTAAGGCTATCCTATATCTGGATTATCCTTCTATATATACCCTCTATTTCTTGTATGTTCTTCAGTGAGAAGAGTAACAATTTCCCATTAATCATGTTACTTCATTGACCTGGATCTGGTAAAGTTGTGTTCCCATTTCCCCCTGATTTCTCTTGTGTCTGATCATGGACCAATTGACATAGATGGATCCTACCCCTCATTCCTCTCCGGTTACTGAAACCTTTATTTTCCTTCAAGGTTTTGCTAAGGGATCACTTCCTCAATGGACCAAGTCTACCCTGGTCTTTACCCAAGCCCCAGTGCAAATGTAAGGCATCCCTCTTGTTTCGATGTGTTGTATGTGATCTGAACGTCTTGGCCTTGCAAACAGCACTTTGATCAGTTATTTTTGTTCATGTCAGAGCTTCCTCACAGGAATGAAAGGAACTTGAGAGTAGAATCTGTGGGATTTTTCATCTTGGTGTTTCCAAGCCCCTAGCACTTTTATTAAAACATAGCAGGTGTTTAATAGCTACAAATTAAACTGAATTAATATGGCTTACAGTACTGTGCACTGAAGAGAGACCTGGTTCTGGAATCAAAGGTGCTGATACCAGGAGTATCACTGGCAATTTGCGCACCTAAAGCAACCTTTTCAAAAGGTAACCAGTGTGGAAAAAAAATCACCTTTAATCAAATTCTTTAAGACAAATTCAGTTGATTAAGTGAGGAGATAAACTGAGACAGAAGGCACCACATGGGTAAGGGATAAGAAAAACCCCAGGACATAATTTCTGGGATAAGGAGGAAGCTGCAGGATCCTATAGCTGGGGAGGTTGTCAAAGGGATAGTTCTGCTTGTATAGGAATTCACCTGTGTTAGAAAGAGAGTCGTCTGCTGGCTTCCAATTTTCATCAATTATTCCTCCTCCTTAGTTGAGTTGTTTTTAAACTGATACCATAAAAATAATGCTATCAGAGCCTTTTAAATCTCAGTGCCTAGGAAAGGGAAATTCCACTTCATTTCTCCTACTTAGAGCTAGGGTAGAATCTGAAACAAGCTAAAACAAAACAAAACAAAACTGTTCATACTCATTGCTTTACTTCCTCTGTTCTCCACCCTTTGTAATCTGACTTCCATCTTCTCTAGTCATCTGAAGCTTCTTCTTTCTATGTTGACAATAATTTCTTTTTTTTTACTTTTAAAAATGTTTTAATTTGTGCAATAAAACAATTATTGTCATAACATAGTATGATAAAATAGATGAGTGTTCATAAAATTGCAAATATAATGTACAAATTGCTTTCCTTTCTAATATACAACAAATCATTTATATTTCTTTTTTTCTCCTTTTCTGTCTCTCTCCCCTCCACCTCACCCTAGAGATGGCTAACATTAGACATAAATATATTTAATATTCTACTCATACTTCTATTTATCAGTTATTTCTCTGGATGCAGTGACTTTCTTCTTATGTCCTTAATAGTGATTTTTTAATTGGCAAATTGAATATTCTTTTTTCTTAGTCTTTATTCTTCTCGACATCTCAGTAGACTTTGGCACTGTTGACCATTCTTGGCTCCTCAGTAGCCCTCTCCTTATTATACTCTGATGACTCAGCTCTTTTTTACTCATTCCTTAGACTCCTTTGCAGTATTGCCTTCCATGTAGCAACCAATAGCTATGCCTTTACCCCATGGCTTTGAATTTACCTCCCTTTTCTTTTCTACTCTTGGTCACCTCATCAGCTCCCATTAGTTTAATTGTTCTTTTTATTCCAGTACATTTCCAGATCTAAATATCTAGACCTTCTGATATTTAGCGATGTTCTTAATATCAAGCCTACATTTGCCTCTTTGTATCTTCCCTCCCTTTATCTTAGCTTGACCCCCTTTTGGCCAATAAAGAAAGTCAAATCCTTCTTCCATATCACTTCTATTTGAAAACTTGACAATTATTTTCCTTCCCTGCCAACCAAATCTTCTTATCTCTGACCTAAATATTGCTACTTCTTTCATCTTGTGCTCCTAAGATGGGACCTCAAGGACTTTATAAATCTGGATTATCCTCCTATATAAACATATTAATTCTTGTATGTTTTAAATTGACAAGGCAACAGTTTCCCATTAGTCACTCTCTTCATTTACTTGGCCATGGTCAAATGTGTGCTCCAATTTCCTCCTGCCCTCTCTTGTCTCTGCTTATTTCCCAATCACTGCATATGGAAGTAGTAATCTGGTGTGAAGGCTGCCAAGTCCTTTGTATGTCTGCTTTCCAGACTGTGTTGCTATTTGATTAACCCAATTCTCATCTGTGGCTCCAAGGAGCTGTAGCATGTGCAGTGGCCACACCCTACTAAGCCATTTTGGCTGACAGATTAAACCAGGTTGAGGGTAACTGAGGGGGTGTCAAACCTATTAATGAATTAGGATGGGGTGTCTATCCCAATCATGCAACTCTGCCTCCCTGAATTTCAATGAGTGAGAAGACATCATCCATACCATTTTACCATTTTACTTATTTCAAAGTCCTGTGGCAGCACTGTGGACACACTGGGAGAAATATTCACAAGCTTGCAAACAAGTGGCTCAGCTCATAGTGTTGCCTTCTCCCTGGATGGAACTAGCAATGGGATTTGGCAACCCCCTCAGTGTCTGAGCAACCTTTTATTAAAGTCCAAATTTCTCACCTCCTGGCATGAAAAAATAGCTAGAAAAAGTGCCCTAAAAATATCTGCTTAACCCAACCCTGGCTTGCTTACAAGTGGAGATCTCATCCTATGGTCAACACACTATTAGCAAGCACCCTATCACATCCAGGATGGCCTGCTAGCACAGGTATTTGATTTGCTTTTAAAGGAAACATTTCTCAAAAAGGGGTTAACAATTCTACTTTTAATTACATTTACTAGTTCCAGGGAAAGGTCAGTATCCTGAACTTGGAGAAAATTCAAACAGAGAAATTAGCACAAAGACCAGCTGACAGGGATCTAGCTCTCTGAACATAGCAATATTACCTTCCACTTTACATACATCACTGGATCAAGGGAGCACAGAACTCTGAGCAGTCAGGGGACTCTGAACAATTGGCTACTCAGAATTTCTATCAGGAAATCAAAATATCCTTCTCATGAGCAAACCCCCAAAACAAAATGCCAACCTCCCAGAATATATAATAGACTTTACCCCTGATTGGCTCAGAGCCACAAGGCAGGAAACCTATTTGACTCAGCACAGCTGTGAATTATCAAGGTTCAAAGACGATTAATCCTTCAGATGTTTACAATTTAGCCTGAACATGGGAAACTGAACTCCAAAAAGACAAACAACAAAAGTACCCCCCCCTCCAACCCTGTTCATAAGGATTATTCATTCCTGAGCTAGGTAAAGCCTTCCAAATTCATATTTTTCTGATCAACACCAGTCAGACACATTCTATTGACCCCACCATAATGGCATCATTTTGGTCCTTTTCAAGAATGAAGGCCAGGGGCGTCCAGGTAGCACAGCAAGTAAGAGCACCAGCCCCAGTATGGGGATAACCTGGGGGATCAAATCCGGACTCAGACACTTAGCACCCACCAGAAACACCTGGTGGTGTAACCTTGAGCAAGTTAGTTAACCCCAATTGCTTAGGGGCAACCAGGTGGCTCAGTGAGTAAGAGCACCTGCCCCAGTGTGGGGATGACCTGGGGATCAAATCTGGGCTCAGATACTTAGCACCACACCTAGAAATAACTGGCCATGTAACCTTGAGCAAGTAACTTAACCTCAATTACTTTAAAAAAGGAAAAGAATGAAGGCCAGTCAAGCAACCAGCTCCTTAGCTGTGTGAGGAAGTCACCTAACCTCTGGCTCTCTTAATTTTCTCAGTTGTAAAATGGGGCTTCCTAGTACCTAGTCCCAGGGCTGTTGAGAGTATCAAATAAAATAATAATTACAAAATGTTTAGCACAGATCCTGGTACAAAATAGGTGCTTAATAAATGCATGTTTCCTTCTTTCATAGTCAGTCTTATGTTAGTCCAAACTTTTCCTACACATGTTATCCTTTACCTAGCTAGCAAAATGATTCTTCTCAAGCTTATACCTGACCATGCTTCACAGTTCTCACCAAGTAAACTCCTCAGTTCCTTATTACCTTGTGGCTCAAATATAAACTCAATTTTTAGCCTGGTCACAATCTAACGTAACAGCATTTTTTTTTAATACTGATACTGCTACACTTACCCTGTTCCAGATAAATTGTCTTGTTTTCCCTTGTACCCAAGTATGTATTTCCCCTCTCTCTGCCTTTGTGCTGACTGCACCCCATTCTGGGAATGCACTCTTTCCTTACCGCTTCTTCTGTAATTATTTCATTTCATTTAAACTTCACTTAAGCACCACATTTTGCCTATCTGCTTTTCTCGTCTCCGTATGTTTTTATTTGTTCCTGACTCATATGTATGGATGTTATCAGTCCCACTGCAATACAAGCTTTTAGGGATAGGCACATTTACTGTTGTTGTTTTTTATCCTCAATGGCTTCCATCATATTTAGCACAAAATAGGTGATTAAAACATATTTGTTGATTGAGCAAAATTTTCAAATTCCATTTTTGCCATAATCTATCTGGCTAGCTTGAAATATGTCACTTAACTGCTCTGAGAATCAGTTTTCTCATCTATAAAAAACAAGATCTTTGATTATATATCCCTGAAGATTCCTTCCTGTTCTCAGTGAATTAGCCTGTGAAATGAAAATGGGATATTCTCCAAGTAAAAATTTTAACAAGTTGTCCTTAAATATTCCCAGGAATAAAAGAGTTAAGCAAAATATCTTAGTATACAAATTAGTTTTTGAGGATATATGTATATTCACACTGTAACAATTTAATGGACATAAATTACATATTGCAGGAAAGTATTTCTAAACAATGTAATATAAATAACTATAATTTAAAAAGCTCAAAAAAAGAGAAAAAATCCATTAAAGCCCAGCCCTACTGAGTTTCTTCTCCGTGTGAGATCTCTGATAGCTCCAGTCACCTTAAAGATCAAGAAGTTTCAATCTCACAGGTTAAAAAATGGCCAATGCCAGTCTCAATCAACTGAAGGCCCCAAAGATATGCACCTCTTTATTCTTTGAGGAAGGAGTTTCTCATCTAGATAAGATTTATAATAGGGCATTATAAAAAGTAAGGGATGGAAAATTTTCCTGGGCTACCTCAGTGAATACTAAGGTAGTTAAATTACGATAGAATTCCTCAGAGAGGAAGAGGAGAGAAGTTAATTTGGTAGACTAGGTGGATATGTTTTGGGGTTCTGAAGGATTCTGAAGGCTTAAAAACATCTTTCATTAATCCTTGCTTATCAGTTCCTATTTCACCTTTATTTAAGGTAGCTATTGTGCAGTAGACAACAGTGGTGAGCTTGGAATCAGGAAGCCCATTATTCAAGTTCAGCCTCAGACACTTTCTATCTGTGTGATTCTGGGCAATGGAATTAACTTTGGTTTCCCTAAGTTTCCTCAACTATAAAATGTAGACAATAATAGCACCTACCTTGCAAGATTCTGAGGCTAACATGAGATAATTGGAAAGTTGTTAATATAGTGTTCTTAACACATAGTAGGTATTGAATAAATTTTTATTTCATTTCCCTTTTCTTTCTCTTTCCTCTTATATGATTTGGAGAAACATTCATTAAGTGACTCATTCAGGAAAAGCTTTGTCAAGGCATAGTCTTAATCAAGTCCTGCCAAACTAACACAGATTCTTTTTTTTTTTTAATTTTAATTTTATAAGACAATTTATTCAAATAAAGGAATACAGATAGATTGAGTTTGCCAGTTGAGGTTCATGGACCCACAAAAGTCTGTCAATATATTTTACATATCTGTGATTTAAAAAAATAAGTATTTCAATTAAATTGGTTTCCTTTATAGTCCTGAATATTTTATTATATGAATTTAAAAGCAGTATTCTGAGAATAAATACCTAGGGTTCCCCACATAGCTAAAAGAGTCTTATATGAAAGAAAATGGCAAAGAATCAGTTTTACAGAGTAGATCTGTATTTCACCAAGGCATTTGATTCCCCCTCACCCCATGGTATCCTGTCTATAGGAATTAAGAATAAAGTCTAAATACAGGTTTTCATTCATATAGGACCTTTTCAGATGAGTAAACTCCTGCCAATGTAGGTTGGCACTTCATTTTTAAATTTCAGCCTCTGAGAATGGCATAGAACACTGAATGTTGGAGTGACTTACTAAAGACCTCAAAGTCAGTATGTGCCAGAGGAGAGTGTTGGACCTTGGTTTTCCTGGCTTACGGCCAGCACTTTATCCACCTGGTCGCATTTGTTTCTGTGTATGCGATGGAATAATATAGACTGGTTAATAATAAAATTAGTTGGATCCAGGATTGATTGAATAGCTAAATCTAAAGAGTAATCATAAGGCTTTCAAAAGCCATGGGAAAGTCTCTAATATAAAGTTGTAGAGTTCTGTCCTTGGTCCTGTACTCTTTAATATATGTTAGTGATTTTGATGAATCTCTAGAAAACATAATTCTCTAATCTTGAGTGAAACACAATTTGGCATGGATAACTACCAACTTATACCACTAAGTGAAGATCTAAAAAAATATCTCATTGGGTATTTCAATGGACCAATTAGAAGATGTAATTTAATAGGGGATACAAATTCCATTAGGGCACCTAGGTAGAACAGGGCCTAGAGACAGGAAGATTTATCTCCCTCATTTCTACTCTAACCTCATATACTTACTAACCAGGCATCCCTGGGCAAGCCACTTAACTCTTCTTGCCTCCATTATCTCAGTTGTGAAATGATGTAGAGAAGGAAATGAAAACTCACCCCAGTGTCTCTGCTAAAAAAACAAATAACAGATTGAATCACAAAGAGTCAGGTATGACTTAAAATGATTCAACAACAACAATAATTGATCTCATCAATAAAAGTAATATTCAATCTATCATCAAGAATTTACTAGTCACTTATGATAAGCCAGCAACTGTACTAAGTGCTAGGGAGATAGGAGGAGACAAAATCAGGCTTTGTCCCCATGAAGCTCATAGTTTAATTCTTACATTAATAATTACACTTTGGTCATGTTAATGCTCCTTCCATAGATGTTCCTCTTAAACTTCTCAAACCTTCCTACACTATAGTTTTCCAGATTTATTTTGCTTTAGTTTTTTTCTCTATACCTATGATTTCTTTATTGTAGGGAGCTTGAGTAGAAATGTCTTCCACTGATACATATTATTAAATCTTTTGTAATTTAGTCTTTTAGACCTGTCATACCACTGAGTGTGTCTCCCAGGTTGCATCTCTACAAGTAGTGAATATCTTGAACTTCCTTTGGACCATCTCCAGGACACCCACGCTCTACTTGGACTCTCCATTGGCCATGCACCTCTCACCCCAAGATGGAATTGGATAGAATTGCCTTCTTTTGTTATTGTTTTTGATGATAATGATGATGATGTTGCATCACTTCCAAAAGACCTTTTATACTATTTCTTGCCTACATTGACAATATGCCCTGAGTTGATTGTGACATTAGGTGTGTTCTCATTTCTTTTTATATACTTTTTGTAAACTTGAAATTCTTCAGAACAAAACTGGAGAAAATGATGAACATTCAAATTGAATGATGAATTTATGAATCAACTTCACAAGTAAAAGATGGATGATATAGCTGTTCTTCTAAAAAAAATGATCCAGAGATTGTGTAGAATAAAAGTCTTCCCTGTGGCCCACAAGGAGGAATTAGTAGCAATTGGTGAAATTTGTGAAGACATAGATGGTGTCTGAATGTAAGAGAAAATTTTGGAACAATTAGAACTGTCTAATAATGGAATGAACTTTTCTGGAGTTACTAGATTTTGCTTCACTATATGTCTGTAAATGGACTCTAGTGATTGCTAAAAGGAGTAGATAGAACCTGAATCCCTAGATAAAGTTGCGTGTGTGTGTGTGTGTGTGTGTCTTTTGGTCTTTAGACTAAAGGGCCCATAGGCTCTAGGTAAACCTAGGGATTTTAGTATCTTTTAAGGAGAACAAAGGAGGAACATGATGTTGAATGATAGCTTAATCACATTTTCCTTCAATGGGAGGGACTTGTCAATGTTGATATCCTTTGAGAGCTATGATACCCATAATTAATTCCATATTCTAATGCATGCATTTTTGTTTCATTTGGATTTCTTCTTTTAAAGCCTTATTACAACAATAGGAAGCCAAGATCACAATATTGGGGAAAGAAGTGAATTTGAATCGGTATAGATATATGATTCAAAAAAAAAAAAACCAAGAAATGACAATGTTAACAATAAGAACAAGAGAATCTAATGGAGAAACAGGAACTTGGGCTGTGGAGATGAGTTGCCACATAGTAAGAAGTAGGATTAGAGTCTTCTTCAAGCCTTCTATCCAAGTTAAAATGTGACAAATGGGATGTGCTTATGAGTCACCGACATGGCACGGTTGTGCTGAATGTGAAAGGTACTAAGTAGAAAAAATGGTAGAAACAAGGACATATGGTGCTGAAAACTAGAGAAACTCTGCCTATAACTTTGTGTGGGGGAACTAGCCCAGTTTTTCTGACTTTTGTTATTGAGACACAAATCTAGGTCATTTCACTTACATGTAGAATCAGCACGAAGGCACTAAGGGATTCTGGCCAGACCATGGAGGTAATATATCAGTATTTGAATTGCCTTCCAAATTTCAAGTGCTATATGACTCAGAAGCTGCTAGGTCAATTTCTTCAATGTTGATAGATCTATGATCTTATCTACCTTGGAACTACTTCCATGTGTGCAGCTAGTACTGAATCTACTCATTCCTATCCTGAGTGATGCTTGTCATCTCAAGTCCAGAGATCTTTCACTGAGAATATGCTCAGTGAACTGGAGGTCTTCCTTGAGGTCCAATCATAATTTTCTTGGATCCATTAAAAGGACTACCTGTTCATTCTATGCTTTAGAAAAAGAAAAAGGAAACACTTCTTCCCTTTGTTATGCTAGAGATCACAGACATGGAGTTCTTGGGTCAGGAGGCAAAGAAAAGAAAGAGGCCCGAGACGCTTCCTTTTTCAGCCTGTCTTTGGGCCCTTAAATGGTGTTTCTGAGAAGAGTTGTTCAGGAATATTATGGAGTTACAAGAATCAGTTTTGTTATAAAAAATGTTCTTTTTCAAGATTCACTTAGATTAAGACATGGAGATGTTTCTCTGAATCAAGAAAGAGATTTTGATTGTGTAATTCACAGAAATGCTTTTATGCAAAGAATAACATGAGCCTCCTAATAAATTTGAGGTGAATCTTCAGATTAATGATAGCAGTTTATATAGAGGGTCATTAAAAATGTACCTCAAACTGAATCAGTCTCTTCTTTGGCAGGAAATGAATTCCAAGGGATTTTTATTGTTCATTCTTTTTGTGCTTCCTGGTCACGATTGGTTATAATCCAAAAGAGACAAAAACCTCTTCTCATGATATCTCAGGGTGGGAAGGGGACTTTAAGAAGCCTTGAATTTTGAGAGCAACACATGGGGAAGTAGAGAAGACGTCTGTGCACAAGTGAGGTTTGAATAGTATGTACATCAATGTGTTTAAGGTGAGAAATTTCCTGTAGACAATATTTCCAAGGCAGTACTTCACTTTGACAAGATAGACCTGGTCTGATGCATTTCTCTAAATGGAAGTTCTGTACCATTTCTCTTCAGGTCACGAGAGACAATGAATATACTTAATCTTTATTGTAATCTCTAATTGGTTTACCTCCTCAGCATTTTGATGGAATCTTACTCTTTCCTTTGCTGCTGTTTTCTTCTGGTCCATTATTGGCTCTATTGTAAACTAATTCCACTTCATATTAGTGTCTACTTTTAAATGCTTGTTCTCTTGTCCTTTTCAGTTTGCTCCTTGCTGAATTCCAATTCTCTATTATTCCTACCTTCACCACCTTTTTTCCTACCTCTGTTCTTCTGGACAGAGATGGAGGAAATTTAAAAAAAAAGAACTAAGTTAATTGGGTCCACTATAATTTTTTAATGTTTTCATATCTCAATCTTGTCACTATCACAGAAGAACAATCTGTCTTTACTCATGCCCAATTAATTCTCTGTTTCATTCTTCACTGTTCCTAACCTTCTCTCCTTAAACATCATATTCCACCTCTTTCTTCCACTTTTTTATTTGAGGGCTTTGTCTGTTAAGTTTTTGAAAAGAAATGATCCTATCCTATGAGAAGTTTCCCTCCTCCTCACTTTACAACCTCCTGACATCTTTTCCTGCCATTTTCTCATTTACTCTAGGTTATTTGAAGAGGTATTCCTTGTCCTCTTTAAGGTCAATTCTTCTATACAAACTCCAGATCCCATACCTTGCCCTCTTTTCCAGCAGATTGACCGTACAATCCCCTCTCTCTTTTGAATCTGAAATACATACTTTTCTGCTGCATTTTTTTCTATGCTGCTTGTAAACATGGCCAAGACTTGTGTGCACATGTGCGCGCACACACACACACACACACACACACACACACACCAACAATCTTTATTACTACACATTATCCTAAATCTCTACTCTCATACTTTGGGGGTGGGGTCTACAAACAATGAAACTAAACAAAATATTACTAGGTTCATCCCCATTATCTCTTCTAAACTTTCTACAATCTGCCATCAGCTTACACTGCTCAGCTGAAACTGTTTTATAAAGCCAAATCTATCTTTTCACTACCAGATCTGATGGGTTTTTCCTATTGCCCAAACTTCTCAATGTGTCTGCTGTATTTGAGATTGTTCACGGCTTTCTTGTCCTGGGTACTTTCTATCTCTTCCATTGTTATGACACTGAACTGCACTAATTGTACCCACCAGTTGTCTGATCACCTCTCCATCTCCTTTGATGGATTACAGTCATGAAATGTGGCTATATCCACAAGGCTTTTTCCTGAGCTTTCTACAGTTTTCTGGGTATATTCTTACATGTGTTGATCTTACATCCCATTGGCTTAGTTATCCTCATTAAGCAAAATATGTTCAGATTTATTTAAAAAGTCCTAGTCTTCCCCTTGAAATCCAATCTTGAATATTCTACTATATATTAAGCAGTAAGACCCAGATGTATCTCAAAACAGAGATTTCCAATCAAATTCATTACATTTTCTACTGAATTCATATACCTTCTTAACTAACCTATAATTCTTAAGAGTCAAGGTGGCCCCTCCAACCCTCAGCTCCCCAGGTTCTCAATCTTACTGGCTGCCTCATCTGTTCATTCTGTAGTATGTCCTCATATCAAATCAGTTGGCACTCTTGGTTTTAATATCAGCAATATCTGTGGCAAATATCTCCACTTAGAGCTAGTTCAGGTACTAGTGACCCTCTCCTTGACAATTCAGAACCTTCCTATTTGGTCTCTCTACCCCAGTGTAGATCCTGCTATACCACCCCGCCCCATCCTGTACTATATGGTTTGTACAACCACTACAGTCATTTTTTTTCTTTTTTTCTCCTAAAAGATGTATTGGACCATATCATCCTCCTCCTCAATAACCTTCCATTGCTCCCTATTGTCTCTAAGATAGAATATAAATTAACTTTCTCCTTTAAAACTCTTTACAACATTGCCCTAGCTGATTTTTCCAGTCTCTCTGCATACTGTTTCCCTCCATGTTCTCTGTGGTCAAGTTATGTTGATCTGCTTGCTATTTTTCACACAACATACTTTGTCTGCAGTCTCTTTGCATTTGTACTACCTGTCCCCCATCTCAGGAATCTCTTCTCTTTTTCTCTTCCCCTCAGTTAATCACTTGTTTACTTCCAGACTCTACTCATGTTTCACATTTTAAATGAAGTCTTTCCTGTTCCTCATAGATACCAGAGTCTTCCCTTCAAGAAAGAATGAGTTTGCTTAATGGCATTTTCTTAATGGGGAATTAGAACAGCAAGGATCACAGAAATTTAGAGTTGAAATGTAATTCGGTGGCCACTTAGGCCCATGAAGGAGGCAAATTCCCACTAAAATATACCTGATAAGTTGGCACCCCACTTTTGCTTAAAAGACTGTCATTGTGGGGGGATAGAAGTATGTGTGTGTGTGTCTGTGTGCGTGTTTGTATGACTATGTGAATGGGGGGAAGAGTGGGGAACCTCTCAAGACTCCAACACAGACTATTTCCCTGTTGTATTACTCTGACTGTTATAAGTTTGTTTCTTAAAACCAAGACCAGTTGGAACTTTCACCCTGTGTTCTTGCCTCTGCCCTCTGGGGAAAAACAGAGAAGTTTAAACCTTCTTTCATGTGAGAGTGTTCCAAAGTCTTTCATGAAGATTTCATGTGCCCCAATTTTTTTCCTTTACTTCATAAGCTAGACCTCTATATTTCCTCCAATAAGTAATCCTATGACATGAATTCAAAGCTCTCTCTTCCATCTGCCATTTTTGTCTCCTCTGGATATCCTGGTTTATTGACATATTTCTCAAACCGTGTGTCCCAGAACTAAACAATATGATCAGGATGAATACACTCTAGGGCATAATATAGTAGGACAAACCCCTTATCATTCCTAGAACTCATGCTCTTGCTAAGGTAGTTCAAAACCCTATTTTCAATTTTTGCTGCCATGTCATATCCACTGATCATGGACCCCATCATGCACATCTATTACTAGCTAGGAGTAAGAGAGAACCACAGTTGATGGAAGGGGAAAAAAGTGGCCAAGAAGTTAGTAAAGTATTCTTCTATGTTAATAACACAACAGTCAGTCAACTACCATTTATATGTGACTAATAGATCCTATTCTAAGATGTGGATACAAAAGGACCATATGAGATTAAGAGCAGAGAGACTGATGTAGAAATTTTGGCTTTTCAGCTTTGTTTTGTTGAGGTTTTCTTGAATGGAAAATTAGAGGACCTAGATCTCATAGCCACCTTTGGAATTATTTGATCCAATAGCTTCATTCTTTAGTTCTAGAAAATCAGATGAAGCAAAAGAAAGTGACTTGCCACTCTTCATAACTCCTACCTCTGTGCCTTTTTAGTGATTGTACCCTTGTGACAAGGGCTCTACCTCCTCATCTTCATTCCCAGCTTCCCTGACTGGCACCTTTGAGATTATCCCCAATTTATACAGCTTGTCTTATATGTATATATAGTGTGTATATATATATGTATATGTATATGTATATATATATATAGTGTGTGTGTTTGTGTGTGTGAGATAAACATATACATATATAGATATGTGCATGCATATATTTTGTGTATGTTATATCTACACACATAGATATAGATATGTGTATGTATGTATATATATATATATATATATATATATGTATACACATATATTGTTTGTGTTTTGTCTTCTCAAATAGAACATGAACTCCATAACAAGAGATATTTTTCTTCCTTTATCCCCAGTCAACATTAATGTCTAGCACATAGTAGGTGCTTCATATATGCTTGTTGACTGCTTTTCTCTAAGAGGCTGTATCCCATTTCAGAAACATGTGCCTGGCAGAAAATATGTATTTAATAAATTCTTCCTTATCAATTGATTGACCTAACAAATAAAGCTCTAGGTATGATGTGAATTTAGTAATAATGAGAACAAAGCAGACAGAGTGCACTAAGAGAATTACAGGGAGATAAACAGCTTACATTCAGTGAAGAGAACACAAGAAAAGAAACCAGTTCAGTTGAAAATTAATAGATATGATACAAAGAGGTAAGGAGAGGCTCCTGGCTAGTTCACCTTTGTTTTTGCATTTATATGTGCTATTCATTTACAGTCTTCCTGGGAGAGAGAAACTGAAGCATGTCATCTGGGTTGAGTAATTGTGTGTGTGTGTGTGTGTGTGTGTGTTTCCCTAAGTTTCTAAAACAGATGAATATTGTAATTGCACTTCATTAGAATACAAAAACTGGATGAGCCAAGACAGTAAGCAGAGTGATTATGAACTTCATTCCCTTATTTAGTTTAAGTGTTGCAAACATGGATTATTTTTTAAATAGAATTTTATTTTTTCCAATTACATTTCAAGGCAATTTATAATATTCATTTTTTAAATAAAGTTCCAAATTTTTTCTCTCCCTTACCTCTTCCAAAAAAAGGAAGAATTTTAAATAGTATATATTTATGCAGTCACATAACACATATTTCCATATTAGTCATGTTGTCAAAGAATGAACTGACAAAAAGTAAAAAAAACATGAAAAAGATAAAGAAAATTAAAATAGTATGATTCTGTCTGCATTCAGAATCCATATGTTTTTCTCTGGATGTAGATAGCATGTTCCATGATGAGTCCTTTGGAATTGCCTTGTATCTTTGTATTACTTAAAAGAACTTTGTTCTTCCGAGTTGATTATTGCACAATTTTGCTGTTACTGCATACAATGTCCTGGTTCACTTCACTTCTATTTGTATTGGTTCATGTAAGTCTTTCCATATTTTTCTGAAATCTACTTGCTCATCATTTCTTAATGCATAGTAGTATTCCATTACAATCATATACCACAACTTGTCCATCCATTCCCCAATTAAAGGGCATACCTCAATTTCTCATTCTTTGTCACCACAAAAAGAGCTGCTATAAATCCTTTGGTACATGTGGATCCTTTCACCTTTTTTACGATCTCTTTGGGATAACAGTATTATTAGTGGTGGTAATTCTGCGTCAAAGGGTTGCACATATGAATTCAGCAATTGATCTTACTTCCCTACAACCAGAGAAGCACACTCCAAATGAACATTGAGATAAGCTGTTTTCTGACTTAAAATTCTCTGACTCACATTTGAAAATACTCAATGAGGGAACTTGTGGATGATAGTTTAGTGATTTTATCAAGACTTGGAAAATTGTAGAGCTTTTGAAATGGTATTCATAACCACTCATAAGAGTTTCTACCAAGGAAAGGAAAAAAAATAGATTAAGAATGTGTCTTGTCCAGACTATCATACGGAATCACATGGATAACCCATGCACCTATTCTATTTGGTCAATCAATGGATAATGACTTAGAAGTTGAATACAGTATCAGTAGAAAAGGGGACAAGATAGTCTTTGGAAAATAAACTCTTAACCCTGCTTTTAGGAACCCTAAGGTTTCCCCCGAAACAATGGTTCAACTGTGGAACATAAATGTTCTTCAATTGACATTCTATGGCTATGACTCATGAAGTATGGAAGTTTCAGAAGAAGTTAAGCTGAAGGTCATGCAAAGGGCAGTGGGAATGTAGATGATAGATATGAGAAGGCAATGACATATCAGCAAAGGAGAATGAAAGAAGAAGTGGCTTAGAAGAACACCTATTACTGAAAACAAATGAAGGACAGAGTTATGATGAGAGGGGTTAATAACTGGTGGACAACCTGAGTGCTCTCTTGGAATCCATGTGATGTCAAGTCATCTAGAAGTAGGCTGGACTCTTATGTGTGATTTATGGATTTACTCAAAGTATACTGCTTATGTTTTTATATACACATGTGTTCAGATGCACATAGCAAACATCTATACACATATGTGTATATGCACATGCATGTCCTCATACACACAATATGGTATGGTGGGAAGTATATTGGTTCTGGAGATTGAGTTCAAATGCTGCCTCTGCCTTTACTATCTTTAGGATTTTTTATGTACAAATAGATTTATATATACTATTAACATAATAGAATAAAACAGAACAGAACAGAACATAATATAATTAATATAATATACTAATATGTATAAGGCAAAATATTTATAACAGTTCTTTTTGTAGTGGCAAAGAATAAGAAATCAAGGGATTCCCTTTAATTGGGGAATGACTGGACAAGTTGTGGTATATTAATGTGATGGAATGCTATAGTGCATTAAGAAATGATTATATCAACAGATAGTATATATATGATACTAAATCATCCTGGGCCTCAGTATCTTCATCTCTGAAATTACTGAGTTGGACTAGATGACTTCTGATGTTCTTCTAAATTTTAGAGCGATGATCTTTTGAAATATGGTTAAATAGTTATAATAAGAAATTATACATGTATGTATGTATATATAATATTCTATATTCAAATTTTCATTAATATGCACTTATACACATAATTTCACACAATACACTGTACATACATAGTTGTGTTTTTCTTTATGTGTCTGTCACATGCTCTCTCGGTGTCTATCACATACCCTTTGGGATACACTCCATGCTCCTGGGATACGAACAATCGTAGTTTGGAACCTCAGATATAGTAAAATATATGACCCCTGAATTTGAGAACAGTTTTCCCCTGAAGATCTGTTGATATTGAAACTCACTGAATCCAGGCATTCTCACTGAATTCTTCATTTTAATTTTTAACATACTCAATTTTCCCAAAACAGTCTTGAGGGAAGAACAAAATTTAACAAACAGTATCTCAAATCAATTCATTATCTCTTGGAACACAAACCTCCACAAGGACTCCGATTATTTTTCATTGACTTAAATTTATTTTTGAAATGGAACTGCAGCAAAATTTGAACCTATTTCTTCAGATGTAATTAATATCCTCCAATCATGGGTCTCTGTATGTTCATAAATGGTTTAAAATAATTATTGAAAGCCAAATCCTTAGTTTTACATGATGGGCAATGTCCATTGGGTCATTAACCAAAATTACTTTCCTGAGCCCTACTCATGCCATATAAGGATTTTCCCATTAAATATTGATATTCTGAATATAACAAGATCTCTCTCTGCTTCTGCATGGCTCATTGCCTAAGAACTCTATAAAAATGTTGAATAATATACTTTTTAACAGAGAAAAAATAAGTTTTGTTCCATTTTACTATTATGATCACCAAAATAAATGATGATTCATCAGTGTGTGGTTATCCATCACAATTCTTGTATGATCTAGTATAGTGGTCATAGCTAGTCATCTGAGAACATAGAGATTACAAGACTTGCCTAGAGTCACTTACTGTATTTGATGACAAATCGACCTGGCAATTGTTTGTGCAATTTTCAAAATAAGGTACACATAACTTGGGGCTAGTTTCTGGCTCTCGCCTTTCTATATCTTAATGTTTTTTTTTTCTCTATTTCTACTTGTGTTTTTACATTTTTCCTGCGCCCACATAATTCAATTCCAACTAAAAACAACATCTTTGAGGCAGTAATAATATCTGAAAATAGTAATTATATTTAATTAGCACTTTAAGGTTTGAAAAACAATGTATATATGTATTATCATTTAATCTTAATAACCCTGAGAAAAGGGCACTATAATTATCTTAATTTTACTTAGTGGGAAATTGAGTAGAGAAGTTAAGTGACTTGTCCAAGGTGATAACAATATTTGAGGCAGGATTCAGTCTCAAATTGTAATACTTCCAAGTCCAGCATTCTGGGTTACCTAGTTAGCTCATTTGAGAGTTGCGTATAGCAAGTGAGTGTTAATTAGGGTCTTGTCAAAACCCATTATTGTTTTCTAACCTGTAGGAGTGTAGTGATGGACAACCCTAGTCAATCATGAAAGTCCATAAGAAATCTTTCTAAAAGTATATTTTTTCAATGAAAACTTTTGCCTGCACTCCCTGCCCCCTTCTCTAACTTTATTACATATGTACATAATATGTTGCTGCTTAGTCATTTCAGTCATGTCTGATTCTGTTTGTGTATATATGAGCTGCAATATAGAATTATAATATATGTGTCTATATGGTCTGAAAGATGTTTGCCCGGTAACAAGGCCAGACTGAGGGATGCCTTATGAAAACAAGAGGACAAACACAGTCCCACTGGGTGGAGCCCCTGCCTCAGGTCCAGATGGGCTGCAATCTGTACCATTAGGGAGAGGAGGGACTATGCCTATGTGTATCACTGTCCATACTAAACATGTAACTCAGTCTGCTAAAAGGTGATGTAATATATGATTCTGAATAATAATGATAGCTGGCGACTATATAGCGCCTACTATGTGCCCGGCACTGAGCTAGGTACTTATTCCAAATATCTCACTTTATCTACATACCAATTTTGAGAGGGAGTTGCTAATATGATCCCCATTGTACATCTGAGGAAAATGAGTTATTGGGAATGTGACTTAGCCAAGGTCACAGAGATAGGAAGTCCCTGACACTGTATTTGAACTCAGGTGTCCCTGCCTTCAGGTCCATCACTATTCACTATACCACCTAAATGCCCATTTATCATTATTTTAAAACAAAGAAACAAGAAAACCTCAGATTTCTTCAACACTATTCTGGAATACTCTATCTTAAAGCATAATGACGATTTACTTGTCATTCAATTACATGATACTGATCATGTCCAATTACCAAATTACATTGCTAAGGAACATGCTATAGAATCAACCTCAGTTTCCTTTCCTGTCTCCTCAGCTAGCCCCACTCCTATAATAAGAAATTTTATATTGGAACGTAGAGAGCCCTGGAACTTGATTAAAGTTTTAGAGCAAGGTAAAAGATATGCAACCTTGACAAAGTACCTTCCTTCTTGAGACCCTCCATTTTATTATCTATATCAAATGATTAATCAGATATTATTTAATTAGATATTAATCAATATTGAATTCCATAGCATTAGCAAAGGCAAGGTCATCACTGACTCCTAAAATGTGCTCTCCAAAGCATATTTCTTATATAGTTTGCTATTTTCTCTGCTTAGGTTATATCCTGTGTTTCTATTATCATTTCTTTACTTTATGTCAAGCCCTCGGTACATGATTTCATGAGAGCCTTTATGGTTTGGGTGATTAGCCAGCCATAATTTGTCTTGGCATAAATGAGGTCCTGTAAGAGACATTCACATTTCTATTTGACATGGCTCGTAGGATCATATATTTGGATCATAAAGGAACCTTAAGTGATCATCTAGTCCAACTACCCAATAATTTGATAGATGAGTAAATTGAGTTTCAAATAAGTTAAGGCATTTTCCCAGAGATTGAGCAGCTCAATTATACATCATGAGTGGCAGATCTGGGCTTTGAACACAAACTTCTTTACTCCTGTGGTAGATTTGTTTCAATATTTTAATTTAAACTAAAACATGGAAATATAAGCCATACAAATGATCCCCATAAAAAGGGGGCCTTTGATATCAAGAAGCCTTTCAGATCATTAACATATAAACTTCAACTTAATCTCAATATTGTCAAAACCAGTCTCTTTTTCAGTGTACCCTAGACTTGAGACACAAGCAGTTCATTAGCATTAATTAGCTCTTTTCTCAGTAAAAGTTTATGATTCAGGCAGTGAAGTTCTTTCATGGTAGGTGACAATAAGGCATTTTATAGAGGTGAAAAGAGACCTCCTAAAACCCCTTCAGTATCAGTCCCCAACACCTACATTCCCTATCTCCCAGCTGCCAAAGCCTGCCCTTTTTATAGAAGATGTATTATTCAATAACATGAATCTTGAGTGACTTGTATCTGATCCTGTTCTAAGTTCTGTGGAGAAGACCAAGAAATCAGAAGTACTGGTGTTGTCCTACAAATTCTGAAAACATCCTTTGAAAGCTAAACCACACCCAGTCAAGTCAAACCCAAGTGGAACTCAATTAATCCTTGAACTAAGCAATATTTCTTCTGCTTTTAATGATCTCATTCCCTTCTGGACTTGGAGAAAAATGCTGCAAGGCCTGGCCTTTGAAGTTAGCCCTTCCTTAGAAGTATCTCCAGGCAGTTTCCAACTATGCCTGTGGACACTTTCGCCTTTATCTTTCTCATACCTCACACTCACACCAGCTGGTGACTGCTCATCAGTCTAGACAGTGGCAGACATGATTTGATGTGAGGATGTCCAGTTTGAATGTATTTTTGCTGAGAATCAAAGACCAAAGAAAGAAAGAGTTATTAGGTAAAAAAAAAAGAATGGAAAAATCCACCACAGATAGACCGACTCACTGTGGAAATCCTCTAAACTATTGAATCAAAGGGGAAATTAATAACATTGAAAGTAGGAAAAATATTAAACTAGCAAAATTAAAAGCTGGTTTTATAAAAAAGAAATATAATATATACTATTAGTTAACTGGATTAAAAAAAGAAAGAATGAAACCAAATTAACAGTATCAAAAATGAAAGAGAGAAGTTATCATCAATGAAGAGGAAATGACAACAATAATGAGGAGATATTTTACGGAATTGTATGCCAATAAATCTGTCAATCTAAGTGAATTAGATGAATATCTACAAAAATATAAATTGCTTAGGATAACAGAAGAGGAAACCTATTTTAGAAAAAAAATAAATTGAATAAGCACACCTGTAAGACAAACCCAGGAACTATATCAACCACACAAACTCCAATGGGAACACTTTTCACACAAAAATGTCTAAACAATTGTAACGATATTAACTTTTTATAGGTAGGCTGAGACAATATAATAAAAATGGCAATTCTACCTAAATTAATTTATTCAGTGACATACCAATCAACCTACAACAAAGTATTTTATATAGCTAGAAAATATAATAATAAAATTCACCAGAAAGAACAAAAAGTCAAGAATATCAAGGGGAATAATGAAAACAATGTAAAAGAAAATGGCCTACCTGTAGAAGATCTCAAATTGTATTATGAAGCAGTAATCATCAAAACTGTCTGATAACTGGCTAAGAAATAGAGTGGCTGATCAGTGGAATAGATTAGTTACACAAGACTCAGAAGCAAACGACCATAATAAACTAGACTTCACTTTTTGGGACAACAAGTCACTATTTGATTAAAAAAAACAGCTGGGAAAACTGTAAAATAGTATGGCAATAACTAGGAATAGACCAATATTTTACATGAAGATAAGATCAAAATGTATATAAAATTTAAACATAAAGAGTAATACCATAAGCAAATTAGAAGGCCAAGGAGTAGTTTATCTGTCAGATCTATGGAGAAGGAAAGAATTCATAACCAAACAATAGAGAGCATTACAAGATATGAAATGGACAATTTTGATAATATTAAATTAAAAAGATATTGCCTAAATAAAACCAACGCAGTCAAGATTAGAAGGAAACCAGGAGGCTTGGAAACAATTTTTATAGCAAGTGTCTCTGGTAAAGGCCTCAGTTCTCAAATATATAAGGAATTAGGTTAAATTTATA
This sequence comes from Petaurus breviceps papuanus, assembly GCF_028583685.1. Taxonomy (NCBI): domain Eukaryota; kingdom Metazoa; phylum Chordata; class Mammalia; order Diprotodontia; family Petauridae; genus Petaurus; species Petaurus breviceps. The sequence goes on along the minus strand of NW_027185697.1, from coordinate 22,374,292 downwards.
AGAGCACAAGTCATTCCCCAATTGATAAATTGTAAAAATATATGAACAAACAGTTTTCAGATGAAGAAATCAAATCTATCTATATTCATAGAAAATATTCTAAATCATTGATTACAGAAATGCAATTTAAAACAACTCTGAGGTACCGTCTCATGTCTATCAAATTGGATAATATGACCGAAAAGGAAAATAATAAATTTTAGAGGGGATGTAGGAAAATCAGAACACCATTGCACTGTTGGTGGAGTTGTGAACTTATTCAACCATTCAGGAGAATAATTTGGAACTATGCCCAAAGGGTATTTTTCATCCAGCAATATCATTATCAGGTCTATATCCCAAAAATATGAAAAAGGGATGGTGGAAAGGACTATTTGTAAAAAAAAAATTATACCAGATTTTTTTTTTTATATTGGCTAAGAATTGGAAACTGATAGAATGCCTGTCAATAGAGGAATGACTAAACATTTTGTGTTATAGGAATATAATGGAATATTAATGGACTATAATAAATAACAAGCAGGCATATTTTAGAAAAATCTGGAAAGACTTACATGAACCAAGCTTGATCCTGGAGTCTGAAATAAGATGGGCCCCTCCTGTCACTGTCACATCTTCATCAGTAACTTCCTGTAGCTATTTCATCTTGCACAAAACAGCGTTCACTAAGAAAATAAATGTCCTGCACCTAGTTATTATAAATTCTACAAATTATAGGGACAATTTGAATGTGTAATCTGTTTAGTTTGGTATTTCAATTATTCAGTGAATCTTAATGAATAGCTCCAATTTTTTTTTTGACTTAAATTTGGCATAGTACTATTCATACGTTATGACTGGCCCTCCAAATTTTCTTTTGATGAATGTTTTCCAGGTGAAACTGAGGCTCACAAAAGTTAAATGATTTGCCCAGGGACACCCAGTTATTAAGTATCAGAGGAATGTCTTTTTGCAACTCCAATGTACTATAAACTCTCTCATATTGGTTCTCTCTCCATTGGCACAAATGACAAACAATGTCAACACAGCAGACTCAGGTCTTCCTCAAAGTTTCTGGACAATGAGCGTATTCCAATGGGGCATACAATTTTTTTTTTTACCAGTCTGTCACTATTATTTGTGAGAAATGGATCATAGGAGCAAAAATTTATAGGGGGGAGTGACCTTTGAGGTGATTTGCTGAACCCATGGCCTCATTTTTCAGTGAAGGAAATTAAGGCTTAGAGGAGAAATAATTTAATAAAGATCACATAGATATCAAGCAGCCGAACTGAGATTATCATAGAATAATAAGATTATCTATTTGGAACTAGAAGGGTCATATCATCTAAGCCTGTCATTTTGCACTTTGGATACGAAGATGTTGAGGCCAAGAAAGATTATCAGTTGCCTAAAAATCACACAGGGAGTTAAACTTGAACCCAGGTCCTCTGAATCCCAATGAAGTACTTGTTAGGCTGTATCATGCTGCTTTTCTACACGCTCAGCTATCTGCTTAAATTACAGAGAGCATTAAGAAAGATTCACTTTTTGTAAATTAATAATTATACTTGTCTAAGAAGTAATTGAGAGTTATGCAAAATATGGATACAAATCTTTAGATACATACAGTAGAACATCTAATTTTGATGAGGGTTTTAAACGCTTTCTATAATTTTTTTTCTATAAAATATTTCTGTAAAAATTCCAACACCTCTGATTACTGTAATCCTAAAATCGAGAACATTGGTCCTAGGTTATGGCTCCATTTATGGGAATAGTATCTTTTTTTTCCCAATTGGACTCTAACACACCTTCAGGGTTATTAAAAATATTCTGAATTGATTTCTACTTCAGCCTTGCTGATAGATTGTTGTTAAGATGATGCTTCCTTGCAGAGGGTAGCTGTAAAAGAGGCAGCTAATATGGGAAATTTAAGAGGACTCCCATTGGATAATTGCAAACCTTTTCCAGCTCAAGTCACTGTGCTTTAGAATGACAGATTTCAATGTTTCTGCCAACAGATAAACAATCACTTCTGTAGTTTTCCCCATCCAGACTTACTTAAATCGAACCACTTAGAGAAAACAAGGCAGATATTTAAAAACTCTGTATCACTTATCTAGCACATGGATTAGCCAGGGAGTACTGGAACTAGGCCATAGGGGCTGGAAACTGTTACCAATCCCTATGCTTTACATGCCATGGACTCATTGTTGAAAGTCTGTATGTTTTTTCAGTAGGGTAAATAGGCTTCCCACTTGAGTTGTTTTATCCAGCAACAAAGATTTCTGGGGAACCACTGCATTTTGGGCTCTAGTTCAAAAGTTTTTAAGAAGGTTGGGGGGATGGTAAGGACGGAATCAAAAAGTTAGCTAGAATACAAATATGAATAGGATATAGAATAGTCAGTCTAAGTGCTACACAGAAAAGGGTGATGCTAAACATAAAGGCTAATAGACTGAAAATGGCTGGGTCCGCCATGGCAGGCAGTGACTACTCAAAGATCTCTGTTTGAAGTCCTAAAAATATGTTTCATGAATTCCCAGTAGAATATGTACCTATAAATTACATATAATATTTATCTATAATCATTAGGCAGTTAACAAACACAAAAATATCAACAAAAATATCACAAAAATAATAAACACAAAAATATTTACTGAAATGGCCTAAGTGGTAATAATTATACATCTTCAACCCTCACCACATTAAACCTAAGATGTAGCGTCTTATGTGGAGAATAGATTGTAATTGCAAGCAAAGAAGTACTTAGCACCTCATTTTAGCTACTTACTTATTTAGCACCTTGTTTTAGTTCATGTTTCTTTTAAGCCTTGCCCATGATTATATCAAGTCTTTGTTAAGAATCAGAATTTGTGAATCCCAGAATTTGTGAACCCCTGTTGCTGATGCAACAGGAAGGGGTTGAACAGGGATGAGCTAATGGGTACAGATAAGGAGAAGCCCAAGCTGGGAAAGAGCAGAATTAATAAGAGAACACTTGTGGTGGCAGAGTGTAGAAGGAGAAAACTCATGGTATCTCAGCACTCTGTTTGTCTGCTCCTGTCTGTGGTGATTTGTGTTTGTCATATATGTACAGAAGCCCTGGGACCTTACTTGAAGCGTTAAAGAGGATTTTCTTGTTATCAGTTTGCAGAAGGCCTGGAAGAGAGTTTTGGAGGTCCTAGGACTATACTGACAATTTGTGTTGAGTTCTCAGACTTTGTCGGTCTGAGTTGATTTCACAAGCAGAAAGTGAATGGATGATGGTGTCAGAAAGGTGTAGGAATGTTGTTTTGCCTCCGTTAAGCTTTGTCTTCTGAGGAACAGAAACTATGAAGGACTTGAGGTGGACTGGACATTGTGAGATTCAACATGGGACTAGGAAGTGGATGAAGAGATGATAGCTGCCTACCTTTGAATCCAGGTGATAGTTGGGTAAATTCAGGCAGGAGCTGGGACCATGGAAGAGGAACTATGGAATCTGAGAGCCAGCCTGGAGTCAAGACGGAAAGACCCCTTCTTGGGTACTTAATGCTGAGTGTGAAGATCATGATTTACTGTGAACTAGAGGTGGAGAACTTTGACCTTTGTATTTTGTGTCCCTTAAGGAGGCTTGCTGTTTACGGATGATTGAGTTAAGGACTTACTGAATGATATATTTAAAACTTTAAAACTATGTGGCCACTTTGGAGAAAACTATGTGGCTACTTTAGTGATAAGATGTTATGTTATAACATTGTGAATGCTGTACTTTGGTTTCTGTGAATGATTTGCTTTAATTTACAGCTGAATAAATAGAGAGTTCACTACATTATCTGATCAGAACTTTAAAGCTATTCACAGCAGTAATCCTCTGGAAAGCTGATCATGCTTGGTTTTACATAGACTTCAATCCATTTTTACTTTATTTACTGAAATAGAAAAATGGAAAAGGAATCAGGACATGCTAGAGTGTCATGTATACTGACTTCATTTTTTTATTCTATTCTAGAGACAATAAGAAACCACTAAACAATTTTGAGCAGGGAATTTAAATGGTCACTCTTGCTTAAGTAAACCACCTTACCAGTTAGGTGAAAGATGGATCAGAGAGTAGGGAGACTAAAAGGCAGGAAAACTAATTAGGAGGCTATGATAACAGTCTGAATGAGAGCTGATGAGAAATGAAACTAAGGAACAAGCTATGTGATTGAAGAGAAGCAGATCTCAGAAATTAGTAAATGTTCACAGTTCATTGGACAAGGAAGAAGGGGACAAGGGGAGAAACCAGAATGTCTGTACATGTTGAAAACCTAGACCATCTCCAGTGTCTTTGAAATAGGGATGGTACTATCCTACCTACATCATCTAGAAATTGCTGCTGTTGCTGTTGTTTTTCAGTCCTGTCAGACTCTTCATGTCTCCATCTAGGGTTTTCTTAGCAAAAAGAGTGCAGTTCTTTGCCATTTCCTTCACCGGCTCATTTTATAGATGAGGAAACTGAGGCAAACAGGTTTAAGTGACTTACCCAGGGTCAGATAGATAGTAAGTGTCTGTGTCCAGATTTGAATACAGGAAGATGAATCTTCCTGACTTCATGCCTGAGGCACCATCTTGTGAGATTTCAATTACACAATGTATTTCAAAGTGATTTAAAATCTCTACAAGTCTTGTGCAAGTGCGAGGAGGTATGATCTACTCTATGTCACGGATTTAAGACTGATGAACATGCCGGCTCATTCCTACACTTCTTTCGAGGCAGATCTCAGAGGATTTCAGGTCCTTTTTCATGGAAAGGACACTGTACACCTCTTAAAGCATCTTTAATTGCAATGTCTCAGTTTCCTTCATGATATTAGACCTCCTGAGCTCCTAAAGGGCAAACTGGGGGACAAAGAGGCACTTTGTAAATTCCTCCTCTACATTTTACAAAGCAGTTAATGCTGTAAAAGTCCACAGGGAAGACCAAAATATTGATGAGATATGCACAGGCATTCTTGTCCACTTTACTGAAATTGCTTCCTGCTTTTTAGTCTCCAAGTACACTAGGGAGAAGATTGACCTGTAATATTTTAGTTAAATTTTTCTTTAATCAAAAATATAAATCTGGTGCTATTCAGATACTTCATATTCTAAAAAAATGTCTCCATTGGGGAAAGGGGGAAGGACAGAAATCTGTGGTAAAGAGTGTGATGTAAAGGATAATTGGTTGGGGGGGATATAAGTCCTCAACTATTAAAAGATGCAATAAAAATACTGATTAAGCTTCAGTTGTATAGATTCCTTAGTTCTTTCTACAAGAATAGATATTTCACAATAAGGGATGTAAGGTTGATGAAATCCTAATACTCTAACCGCAGGCTTAATATTTTAATTTCCTTATAGGCCCCACTGAATAGTAGATGCACTGCTCCTACATAGCCACCCTCCCCCCAAACACACATGCTCAATATCCCGTTTTCTTCATATATGCCTCACTGGAATAACAGGTATGTCTATGAACTCCTTTTCTCACAGACACAACAGGTATGTCCACATGATGGGATCCTAGGCACTATCTCTGCCTAGCCAGTGTACCCAGACCCATTCCTCATTTTTCTCAGAGACAGCAGATATGTCCAGGCCCTCAAACACAACCTGTTTCAGACAGGACCATAATACTTAGCCAATCAGAAAGCAGTGCCACCAGCATGTCCAAGAAGGATGTGGAGCCCAAAACAACAGAAGGGACTTTACTTAAGTACACACCTGCAGAATAATAGCAAAACTCTTCTTTAGGTGAGATCATGACATAGAAAGGCTTATTATAATATCATCATCGTACATACATACTATCACCCAATAGGTTTTTCTGAATGCATAATGGGTAATCGCATGCACAGTTCCAATGTGGTTGGGATCCCTCCCCATTAACTAATCCCTTAACAAATCCCTCCTGCCTTTTTTTTCCAATTTATTTATTTATTTTTTTAGTTTTCAACATTAATTTTCACAAGTTTTTGAGTTACAAGTTTTTCTCCCTATCTTTCCCTTACACCCACCCCAAAATAGTGAGCCTTCTGAATACCTCTTCACCCAATCTGTTCTCTCATATATCCTCCCTCATCCCATGCCCCCAACTTTCTAGTAGGGCAAGATACATTTATATACCCTAGTGCCTATATATCTTATTTTCTAGTTGTATGTAAAAAGCAATTTTTAAAATATTTGCTTTTAAATCTTTGAATTCCAGATTCTTTCCCTTCTTCCCCCTTCAACCACTCCCATTGCGAAGATAAGCAATTCAATATAGGTTGTACGTATTTAGTTTTTCAAAACATTTCTATAGTAGTTATATTGTGGAAGACTGTCATTCCCCCCACTTATCCTATTTTCTCCTTTGTCCCAGTTCCTTTTCAAAATAGTTTGCTTCTAACTACTGAATCTGCCCTCCCTTCTATCATCGCCCCCATCCCTTATCCCCTTCCCTCATATTTTCCTGTAGGCTAAGGTACACAAGTGAGTGTGCATGTTATTCCCTCCTTAAGCCACATTCAATGGGAGTAAGGTTGTTCCATTTCCTTTCACCTTCCTGCTCTTCCCCTCCATTGTAACACTTTTCTCTTGCCTCTTTTATATGAGATAATTTACCCTAATCTATCTCTCCCTTTCTCCTTGTCCCAATATATTCCTCTCTCACCTCTTAATTTTATTTTTTTAGAAATAATCCTTTTATATTTAACTGATCCTGTGCCCTCTGTATATGTATACATGTGCACACATATGCACATACTCATATACATGTTTTACACACATACTCCTCATATACATACATATATATGTATGTGTGTGTATATATATATACATATATATATATATATACACACACACACACATTTTTCCCTTCAACTATCCTCATACTGAGAAAAGTCTTATGAATTGCAATTATCTTTTTTTCCATCTAGGAATATAAATAGTTCAACTTTAATAAGTCCCTTATGATTTCTTTTTCCTGATGAATTTCTCATGCTTCTCTTGCTTCTATGTGAAAGTCAAAATTTCTGTTCAGCTCTGGCTTTTTCATCAAGAATGCTTGAAAATCCTCTATTTCATGGAATGACCATATTTTTCTCTGAAGCATTATCCTCAGTTTTTCTGGGTAGGTGATTCTTGGTTTTAATTCTTGCTCCTTTGCCCTCCAGAATATCATATTCCAAGCCCTTTGATCCCTTAATGTAGAAGCTGCTACATCTTTTGTTATCCTGATTGTGTTGCCACAATACTCAAATTGTTTCTTCCTGACCGCTAGCAGTATTTTCTGCTTGACCTGGGAACTCTGGAATTTGGCTATAATATTCCTAGGAGTTTTCTTTAGGGGATCTTTTTCAAGGGGCAATTGGTGAATTCTTTTGATTTCCATTTTGCCTTCTGGTTCTAGAATATCAGGGTAATTTTCTTGAGAAGTTCTTGAAGGATGATTTCTAGTTTCTTTTTTTGATCATGGCTTTCAGGTAGACCAATAGATGCTTTCTGTAGACTGGCCAGACTGAATTCAGTGGAAGATTTGTTTTTCTTTGTCAATTTGTGGGTTGCTTGGCTCTAAAATTTGTTTAGAGTCATTTATTTACATGTATTGGAGGTGGTGGGAGAAGCATGGCAGTCCTGTTTTTACACTGCCATCTTTGCTTTGCCACCCTGCCTTTTTAATATTCCTAATTTCTGTTATGTAATTGAATCGTTACCCTGTAAAAATTTATCTCACTTTTTCTGAAGTTGCTCTTTTCTCTTGGAATTTAACCTGCTTCATAAGAAACATAAATCTCAATAAATGCCTACACTTAGGTTAGAGGTGATCTGACTGAATTCTTTGAGACAGTTCCACCACAGCATATCATCAAACCGCAACACAGTTGGACAGCAGTATGAAGACAAAGACTGGGAGATGGTGTGGCATTTATAGAACTATAAGCTGAAAAAGAGCAAATGATGTGATAAAGTTTTCAAAACCCACAAGCAAACGATAGTTTGCTTTCAAGAAAGGATGAAGTGAGAGAGGTCTAGTGTCCAGGAATAGGGAGCTAAGAGTTCTATTTATTGCTGTGGTAAGACCTTTTGGGGGGGGTGTCTGGTATTTAATTTGGAATAACACAGTTTTATAATTTGAGAAATATCCAGGGAAAGTCAAGGAGGATGGTGAGAGGTCCCAGGTGTCAAGTGAAGATTATTTGGTGGAATTTAAAATGTTCAGTCTAGAGAAAAGATAGCTCAGAGAATATGATGGTTGTGTTGGGTCTAGAACTGCAATACTAAAAAGAGATAAGGCTTGATCTGCTTGGCAAGAGAGAATGGAGCAAAGAGTGAAAGTGGCAAAAAGCGGAAATTAGGCTTGATTTAAGGAAAATGAAACAAATACACAGGATTCTTAAAAATGAGATAAATATTATTAAGTGCTTGGCTTAGGGATGGCACAAAGTAAGTGCTATAGAAATGTTAGCAATTATTAGCTATGATCAATTAGCACTGTCTTGAGAGGGAACAGGTTCCCTCTTAATGTAGGTTTTTAAGAAAGTTTGAATGAGCATTTGTTGGGGAACGATAGAGGCAAATGGTTCAGCTATGGGTTAATTTGGAAAAGCCCCAAGCTTCTTTCTAGCTCTACAATTCTGTGATTATGTGATAATTCCTATTGTAGTGGTGAGTCTATTGTCCACACGACCAGCACAGAAGTGAAGACTGCCAGGGCACAGGAAGCGTTCTGCTGACATCTCATCAAAAATTACGGTGCTTTTTCAAGCCCTGTTTTCATTTCCTAATAGATCTGAAAAACATCATGGGATGCTAGATTTACAATTGTAAAGATCACTGGAGAGCACATACTTCAATCTTTTCATTTCTACAAATGAGTCCACTAAGATTCAGGGAGGTTCACTAATTTGACCAAAGTCATACTACCGATAGGCACACAGTGGCCAAGCTCCCTATGAACTCATCTTTTCACTGCAAACCCAGTGTGTTCTCCTCCATAGCATACTGCCTTACCAGTAAGTAGACGGAACTTCAAAGGACACAATTCTTCTCGGTCTTATTATTCCATACATTATGTAAACAACCCAAGGAGGTCAAACAATTTTCTGAATATTTTAGGTTTCCAATATGCTATGATTGAATGAATGGATAGATAGGTGCATGAATGCATGCATCAATAAATGAAGTGATGATGACACACAGGATTTTCATTTTGATTGCTTTGTAACGTCAGAAAACAATATCCCACAACATTATGGTATTTTAAAGTGTCTCTAAATACTTGTTTTTTGGAATAACCACATTTAACAGGGGTCACAGGGATCAATAGCACCATTTTACTCATCCAGTCATTATGTTGGGCAGGTAAATATTATATAGGATGTACCTACAGCAAGGCCCTTATGACAACTACAACAGCAGTAGCAGCAACATAACAGCCAGAATTTCTACAGATCTTAAAGTTTTGCAAAGTGCTTTATAAACACTATTTCATTTGTTCCATCCTTACAATCCTGTGAGGTAGATGCTATTGTTACTTAAATCCTATTAGTTAAATTAATTAGAAGCTATTATTAAAATAATACATTCTATAGCTGGGGAAATGGAAGCAAATAAAGATGAAGTGACTTGCTCAAAGTCACCCAGCAAGTAAACGTCTGAGGCAGCATTTGAACTCAGGCCTTCTAGACACCAGGCCTAGCATTCTATCCACTAAATGCCTCATGGCCATCCCCATGCCTAGAATTTCCTCTCTATATATTTTCACCTTTCAGAATTAATCAACTTACTCATGCTATTTCTCTCCTTCTAGGTCACTTTACTCATTTACACACGTTTCCTCAAGGTACAATGTAAACTCCTTGAATATAAACTCTGTTTCATCATTTTCTTTGTTATCTTAGTACCCAGTACAACACCTGGCAACCAGATGCTCTTAAAATTGAATTCTCTTGTATCCTCTTTCTTCACGGTTCAATTGTGATGGTGGTTGTGGTACTGTGTGTCTCATGTATGTCTCTTTGTATACATATATATATATATACACACACATGCATATACACACATTTATTTACATGTGTTAAATATATTCTAGAATACATGTCTATAAATATTTTATATGTGTGTATATATATACATATATAAATATGTATAGATTCTTCAAGAAAGAGACAAGGAAATTCCACATAACTTGAGAAAGGAGAGTGTTCTTTCCTTCAGATTATCTGGCATTTAGTTATCTATAAACTAGTCATATTCTTCCTAGTAGAAAGTAATCTCTCTGAAGGCAGAAAAGGTTTCATTTTTTATCTTTCAACTCTCAGCACATATCCTTAGGACTGAATTTTTGTGGTTGTTTTTGTTTTTGTCCAGACCTGGGGTTCCACTGAGAATCCTGGTAAAGGAAATCGAGGAGTTTTTAAACCTCGGACTGAAAAAAGCATCAGATGCTGTCTAGGACAGCCTCCCCATTTTATGTTGTTGTCCATCCTTGGTTTTTAGAATAGAACCAATGGCATCATGGAGGTGATGTCTTGGCTTGTACATGAGTTGGATATAAGTGAGACAGTGGGACACAAAGTCATCAGCCTTGTTCTCTCTATAAAGAGTCATTGTAGTCTAGTGTCAAAGAAGAAACTTAGGCCTATGGAGTTTGAGTGACTTGTCCAAGGTCACACAGTAAACAAAAAGCAGAGGGGGACAATGCAGATGGACAACTGTTCTGCCACTCATAGTCCTAGAGCTTTACTTGAGGCTATTGAGAGTTTAAGCAAATTGCTTAAGGTCATACAGTCTGAGACAGAAATTAAACCAAGTTCTTCCTAATCCCAGTAATAGCTCTCTAGCTGACACAGAGTAGGTGCTTAATACAAGCTGGTTGAGGTCAGTTTAATGAAAGAGCACCTTGATCTAATTTTCATCAATGTAAACACAAGCCTCATTTAAGGGATGTGATATTTGGAAGCGTTTTAAATAGTCCTTCAAAGTGTGCCCTGTTAACATTCATTATGGCAAATTCAGCCCTTTCTATTAATTAAAGTTAGTTAAGTGTTTAGAAGAAGAAATATATAGAAGAGAATCAAGTAGTTAGTCTCTTACTATGAAAATTAACAGGGAAACAAGAGGCCTACTCTAATTGATACCATAATTTAACGTAACTCATTTGGGGGAGGGATTTAAGATTAAATTAATTTAGGCAACTTTTAACAGAGTATATTCTTTTCCAAATTATTCCCTTACAAATCCTCCCACAAAGTAAATCACTCTCATTGAATATTTACCAGTTTCATTGGGAGAATTTAAAAACCCTCAAGGCAACAATAAACTATCCTTTCTTCTTACAGTCAAAATTTGTTCTGAGTAATTTCTCATTGGGATCCAGTATGGAATAAGCAGGCCTTGTGTAGTGGTGTCAGGAGTGGGGGCCTTTGCCATAACGGACATAATAAAAGTGTCTTTCATTAGGATTAAGATAAAGGCATTTCTATGAGATAGCAACCACTTATTAGGTCTCTACATTGTGAATGCATAACAAATACAGAACTTAGAAAATGTCAGAGCTAGATTATGCCTCAAGGATTCAAATCTATTAGAAGATTTGACAAACTAGTGATCAGCATATCAACACACCCATTTATTAAATGTCTATTATCTTCCCAGCATATAATGGGGGCAAGTAGGTGGCACAGTGAATAGGGAGCTGGTCCTGGAGTAAGGAAGGCCTGAGTTCAAATCCAGGCTCACACAATGACTAGCCATGTGACCCTGGGTAAGTCTCTTAAACCTATGTGCTTCACTTTCTTCATTTGGGAAGGGATCTAGAGAAGGAAATGGCAGACTACTTCATTATCTTTTCCAGGAAGACCTCCAATGAAAACATGAAGAATCAGCCACGACTGAATAGAAAGTTCACTTTTAGAAGAGTGGTCTGGAAAGGAATGAATGTTCTGGAAAGGCCTCATATAAGACAATAGATTTTGAATTAAAAGGGAGCTTAGAGGTCATCTCAGCAAGCCCCCTCATTTTACAGATGGAAAAACTGAGACCAAAGTCACAGAGTCAGATTTCAAACCCAGACACACCAAATTCATATTCACATTTTTGCCCCTTTTGTCCTCTGACCCTTGGTTTTTAGAGGCCTAAAACAAGGAAAGTGTTACCCCTACTGTTAGGGCTCCAGGGTTCCTTATTCCCAGTCCACTCCTCTTCCCCCCACACGAATCACTCTGCTCTGAATCCATATCAGCCTGGATGCTAATTTTGTGGGCTGAGTTCACTACCAGAGGTAAATAAATGAGTAAGTAACCTCTAATCTAAAGTAGCAACATCACCGCACACTAATAATAATTAATGGGGCATGTTAGTAGTTATAAAAAGTATTAGTATCTGCTGCATTTATAATCAGCAATAATAGCTGAAAACTGAAACCCACATATAAGTTAACAAGCCCTCCAGGGGCAGATGCAGAAATAAAGGGGGAAACAAAAGTCAATGTTTGTGGAGAGTCACTTAACGGCACAGAGTCCAAGATGGGATGAGATTCAGGGGCCATCGCTTTTTACAGAGGAAGAAAATGAGACTGAAGGAAACTGAGCTACATATCTGTAGCAGCAAGCACTCCAAGCACATCCTCAGGGTTTGCTGCCCATACAGGTTCTTGGATCTGCTTTGTTAAAGGAAAGCAACTCAAAATGAGTTAACAAGCTTACTTTAATCAGTCAGACATATATCGTTTACCTTGTTCAGGGGAAAGAGGTCAGCACCCCGAACTTCAAAGCATACAGGCAGAATTATGAAGACAGAAACAGATCAAGTAGACAGATTATTTCCAAACTGTCCAACCATTACATCCATACCCAGTCAACATCTGGGTTTTTCAAAGGGGGGGGAGGGGCCCTGGACAACGGCTTTTCAGAATACAGATCAAATCACAGAACACTTCTCAAGTGAGCCCCCAAAACAAAGCCTCACATCAGGGCTTATATAGCCTTCTCCTGGCTCAGAGAATGTAACAACCTTATTGACCCACTGGCCAATCAAAAAGTCTCTACTGAAAAACAAGCCTCCCACCCCAGGCTTCAGGGGCACTTTAGCCTAGGGGCAGGGAAGATCTTCCAAATTTGCATTCCCATTACAATATCCCAGATTGGTTGTGGTTCAGGCCTTTCAGACATGCCTAACTCTGCATCACCTCATTCGGGGTTTTCTTGGCAAAAATACTGCCAATTGCCTTCTCCAGCTCTTTTTAGAAGGAGAGGAAACTGAGGTGAACAAGGTTAAGTGACTTGCCCTAGTGAGAGTCTGAAGCCAGATTTGAACTCCGGAATGGGAGTCCAGGCCCATCACCCTCTGCTATGTCAACTCACAGCCTGGATTCCACACTACCCAGCCGGTCAGGTGCCGATGAAGATGTTAGCTTATATCAGGGGAACACAGCTGTGGAGTTCACAGAGAGCACCAAGTGAAGCCTCTTCATTTTACAGCTGCAGAAAGCGATCCCTGTGGAGTTTAAGTGACTTGGCCAAAGGCACACAACTCTTAAATGTCTGAGAGACGTTTTGAATGGGGGTCCTTCCAACTCCATATCCAATGCAATATCCACTATTCACCTTGGTCCCTGTAATGTAAATACCAGCATAGGTGCTCTCCATTTTATTTAGTGACAAACCAAGAACAGAGAAGATCAAAACATGACATCATTCCAAATACAGCATTTACTAAGTGTGATTAAATAATCTCCAAGTACTACCCCACCCCAGGACCTTCCAATCATTCAATCAATTACAAAGTCTCTGTTCTAAATACTTCTCCACCCCTAGGCTATACCTTAATTAAGTCCACCACAAAGCCCCTCTTCTCAAATGGAGATTAGTTTCCAAACATAAGTAAAATACATTCATTTGCTCAACCACAGAACACTAAAAAGGTCAAAAGTTCCCCACCCCTGGATCACAATTGAATCTACCCCAGAGTTACATCAAGTTTAAACACAGCACTTAATACCCAAATGGAGGTCTTTTCTTCATCTTGACACGAGGCAAGTTCTCAGCAATCTTAGTTCCTGGGGAGACAAGGCTTAGCAAGGCCATAAGATACATTGCCAGTACCTTCATGAATTTATCCTCTGTCTGTAGAACAGTCCTAGAACCCCTGAACACATTAGCAAAGCCCTCTCCCAGGATTTCTGTAAACATACAACAAGAAAATCCTTCTTCAGGGCTTCTGAACCAACAGAAAGGCTCCCAGACCCCTGCAACAACAGCACTGTCCTTCACCAGTGGACAGTATTCATTCTGTCTGCCGGACAGTCTCCAGACCCCTGCAACAATAGTACTGTCCCTCACCAGTGGACAGTATTCACTCTCTGTCTGCAGAACAGTCTCAGGCCTTCTTAACCAAATGCCAGGTTCCAGGACTTCTTCAACAGGACAGTCTTTCACCAGTGGACAAATCTGGCAAAATAACATCAAAACAGACAGACAAAGTACCAGCAAAACAGCCATGTCTCCTCAGTCCTTGGCAGCTCAGGGGGCAGGTCTCAAAAGTCCAGGGCAATTCAAAGCGGCCACCAGCAATTTTCTTAGTCTCTCTCTCTCCACGAGGTGCTGCTTTCAAAAAAAAAAGTTTCTTCCGCCTCTCTCTAGTGTCTCTCCAAATCTACATCACCAGCTCCTCCCAGTTCAGGACTTTCTTTTCACATCAACAAGCCCATCCCACAGGTGGGATTAACAAACTCTGGGTTTTAACACAATCAATTTGAAAACCAAGCCAATACAGGGGAATCTTTAATTGCCATTACTATCACAGTCCCTCAATCTCAAAATCCAAATGCAACATGCATGTGTTTGCACATGCACACACACACACACACACACACACCCTCCCTCTTTCAAGAGAACTGTCACAGTCCAACGAATCATGTCCTTTCTCCCATAACAAAATGCTTACATTATTGGAGTCATTTTTCAATCACGTCTGGCTCTTTGTGACTCCTTTGGTGGTTTTCTTCAAAAAGACACTGGAGGGATTCACCATTTCGTCCTCCAATGCAGATGGAGAAATTGAGGCAAACAAGGCTAGTGACTTGCCAGTTTCATACAGCTAGTAAGTGTCTAAGTCTGGATTTGAACTCGGCTCTTCCGGACTCCAGGCCTAGTACTCTGTCCACTGTCTCACATAGCTCCTGTTTGCCTCCTTTTCTCCCAAGCAGTGATGGCACATTATCCATTGTCCCCACCAGGATGCAGTGACAGCCCCCTTTCTATTCTCCGCCATCCTTAGTATTTCAACCTCCCTCCCAGACTGTCTATATAACTCATAGACCAGCCTAGACATGGGGCATATTTCTATACACCTTTTTTTGGTTATGCAAGTTTATGTGTCTACCAATTATCTTCCTGTTCTTTTTGATAGAGAACTACTGATTTGCAAAATATACTTGTACTTGCAAAGAGGCACGAGGCACCTTAAAGTAAGGCCATGTAGGCCTTGCTATCCAACTAAGAAGACTTTTTTAATATATCTAAGCTTCAATGGAATTGGGAAGAACACATGATAGTATTGTATTTATTAAATTAATTAATCCATGAAATATTTAAGTGTTTGTGTGTGTGTGTACACACATAAGAGTTGACAACCGCAGAGAGTGCACATTAACCCTTTTTAGAATCTTGATGGGCTGGTACAATAAGAGTTAAGCTCCCTATGCCTCTGTTCTTCATCCCTCACTCCGTATTGGGCATGTGAGATATATACCCTTACTTTACTGCTCCTTTAGATAATAAAGCAATCTCCTATTGCTTGGCTACTCACCCTTTGTCTAAAAGTATATACATATATATACACACATGTACATATGTATGTATATATGCAAGTATATATACACATATATACTTATGCACTTATATAATTGTATTATATATTATATGTGTATATAACATACATACACATACTTACATATACATATGTGTGTGTATATGTACATATATATACACACACATACTGTTTTATAAGATGTTGATGGGAGAGATGTAAAGTTGAATAAAGCACTTCTTGGAGCCTATAAGTGAATGGGGAGGTGAGATACCTTCACAGATAAGAATGACAAACAACATCGCATAGTAAGATTATTAAAGATGTGCCATGCTTCACCAATGATGGCCAATTTTGGTAGATAATACACTCAACAAATATCTTCTGATGCTTTAGATGTTTCTAAAAGAAATTAAGCCAAACAATTCTCCTCTCCAAAAAGATACCCCATGCTTTCCCATTTTATTACCTTGGATCACATTGTTCCCTATTATAAACATATTATCTACACCATCTTTTCCCATCTTTCTAATTCCACTTCAAATACCAATTGGAAAGGAAAGGAAAGACTTTGCAGATCAAGTTATTGGATCAATAAGCAATAATTCACCAAAAAGACTGTCAGACATAAGATAGCATTCTGATCTCAAATTCCTGCATTTTGTGGACATCTTTGTCCATGTTTTTGTGTCCAGGCTGCTGCAGAAGCTCACAGAGTGAAACCATGGGTACGTGCTAAATCAGTAACAACAAACTTGAACCAAAGTAACTGAGAGAACCTAGACCATAAATACACTTAGTATATTCCTCAATGATTTCTTAGCTGTTTCTGCAGCCCAGATTCCCTACCCCAACCTTTATCTAATATTGATAATAATATTCAACTTCATACTGTGATTTAAGATTTCCAAGGTGCTTCCTAAGGGCTACCTTATATGTTTCTCAAAACATCCCTTTGACATAAGTGCTATTGTCTCAATTTTAGCAATGAAGAAACTGAGGCTAAGCCGTAATGTCTTATCTAATCTATTTCCACACAGTTACTGAGTGTCTAAGACAGAATTTGAACTCAGTCATGCCATGACTCTAGCATTCTATTTGTTTTGCCAGATATCATCTTTGTCTCCTTGTTGAAGGTCTTTGGATCACAGTTTCTTACATTTAGAGCTGGGAAGAAGTATAGATCAACTTGCCCAATCTTATTTTTCCTAAAAGAAGGAAATCAATGCCAAGAGAACTGCCCAGGTTTACAAAGAAGACAGGTGACAGAACCATGATTAAAACTAGGTCTTTCAAAGTCAACACTCAGAGTACTTTCACCTATGAAGTCCTTCATTTGGATTTTTTCACTTGGACTTTGCTAGCATTTCAACTTTCTAGTTTGCTATGACTTTCCTTAGATTGAAGAACTAATGATGTACAGAGACATAGCTAATTGATTCCCTATTGTTAATTGGATCAACAAAAACATGATTTGGGGTGAAACGATATTATGGGGGAGTGTTAATTACACAGTGCCATTGGAACTAACATGCAGTGAGCAATATGGTATCAGTAACCACACTGCCACTCAGGGGTGTTCATGTTTGAGAGCAGAAGCTCTGTGTTGTGTCTTTGCCAAGCATCAAATTTGCATTTCAGGAAATGAGCCAAAGATCATTAAGGAAAGGGTTTTAGCGCATTACTGTGTCCTGTTGCTTTCTTCTTCTCTAGACCTATGATTTCATAAGTCTAAGAGGCCCCTGACGTGGAAACTTCTTTAACTGGTTGGATTAGTAGCATGTGTCTAAGTGATAGTCTTAGAGTTGCTTGGGAGTACTGAGAGATTAACTGTCTTACAGCTGTGACATTTCAAAGAGGTCTTGAAAACAGATCTTTCTGGCCTATATGTTAGCTCTGTATCCATTATACCAGTATTTTCTTTCACTTTTCAGTGTGTACACATTTGTGTGCATGTGTGTATGTGCACACCTGTTGTGAGGTCTGTGATAAAGCATTAATGAAATCAGTGCTGTCTAGTAGTATTTGGATTGACTTTATTTTGTTTTGTCCAAATGAAATTAAGGACATATCCTACTGTGGGAAGAAGATATCCTGGTAATGAAAAGCATAGCATATTTATATAGTACCTACTATGTGTCCGAGCCCATGGTAAGTACTTTACAGATATCTCATTTGATCCCCCCAACATCTGTGGCAGGTGGAGTTAGATCCTATTGTCATCTCCATTTTATATTTGAGGAACCTGTGACAGAGTTTAAGTCACTTGTCCAGGGTCACACAGCTAGTGACTGCAGTCAGTTTTGAACTCAGGTTCAGTGTTCTGTCTACTGTGTCACTTAGATGTGAGGCCATCATAAGTAGGAAACCTTACATACACGGATTTCTTTTCAGTCTTTGAAAGATGGTACCATGGTGAGTGGCAACACAGCTGACCAATGTAAGTGGAAGTAGACAAGGTATGTCGTATGAATCAGAAGACTGCAGTAATGGTGTCTCTTTCATCCATGATGATGTTGGCAGCCACCATTTTTCAGTGCAATCATGGTGCTGGCTGTTATCCAATTCCTTATACTTGGGGCATTCAAATAGAAACTAATGAACAGAGAAAGAAGAAGAAAAGAGACAGCCAATGCTGTGCCTCCCATGGTTTGTTGTCCATGGAGACGTCATCCCCTTGACCATTTTTAGCTTCTGATAGAATTCCTGCCCTCCAGGAGGTGAAAAGAGCAGGAATAATAGGAAGCTAGTTCTAGAAGAAGAAGGAAATTTAGATGTCATAGAGGATAACTCCCTCATTTTACAGATAAGGAAACTGAGAAACAAAGATATAAAGTAAGTGACTTGCCCAAAGTACCACATCTAGGAAGTATTTCAAATTGAATTTTAACACAGGTCATTCTGACTCCAAGCTTGGGTCCCATTGAATGCATCTGTCCTAACTGCCCAATTACCTCCCAGTATAGACACACCTGTGATGAGTTCAAACATGCAGGTTTGGCAATAGGTAGATATCCAATTTATGCCTTGTGAGGTCACTCTCATAAAGAGAAGGGAGCCAGGGAAAGGTATTAGGTGAAAGGGAATACAATTTTTTGTGAGGTTAGAAACACTTTCATCTGATGACCTATAAAAAATGACAGCGGCAGGAGGCCTGTTCAGACCTGGGGAGGAGGATGGAATCAAGATGAGATAGGCCAGAGAGTCTGTAATTCTGCAGCAGCAGCAAGGCCATGCATTATCTCCAGCTGTCAGCCACCCAATGAAAGCTTGGCTGGGAATTTAAGAAACTCCATCATCGGCTTAGACTGAATGTCTGCATTTTAGTTCCCAGATAACCACAGCTTCATTGTATGGGTCTTTGCATTCAGGTCATTACCAAGGAAATGGGAAAAATTTGCTGACCACACCTCATATCGCTTATCATGGTATGGTATAGAGAGTCTGCAGACCAAGATAGGAAATGCCAGAGGAGGGAAAATCACTGTTGGAATTGGAATGGAATCCTAAGTCATCAGAACAGGGGAAATGTTTAGCATTTTCAAAGTACTCTTATGAACCCAGAAATAACACTTTACCCTCCCTTTCCCTCCTCCTCAGGCTTTGAACAATCTAACACATAGAGCTGGGTATTGGAATTGACTTGAAGTTAGTTATAAGAAGTGGGAAGCAAACAAAATGTAACCCTTTTTAATACAGATGGAAGAAGGTAGTTGACAGCTCAGCTATACAGGAAAAAAACAAAATTGACTGCCCATTAGAAGAGTGAATTGCATTCCACGGCCCAGCGCCCCCATGGTAGGGGTACAGAGGAATTCTTCCCTTGGGATATGTGCAAGGAATCTTTTACTCTCTAGTTCATTTTGTCCCCACTCAGGCTTTATTCTGTAAAAATCTGAATATATTACATATCTGTATTTCAACTGACTGCAGAAAAAAAATGCTCAGATAGCATCTAAGCACTAAAGATAGCAATGTATGTCTAGGATATTGGACATTCTTCTCCCTTTCCCACTTCCCCCTGCTCTAAACACACATCAGGACATATGAGGAGTTAGAGCAGTCTATAAACAAATTTAAAAACATGGAAAAAGTTTTCATAGCTGCCCATAAAAAAGTGACACAACCCTTCCACCATTTTTCCAGAGTTCTCACCATTCCTAGCATTAGCCTATAATTTCAGGGGTGTAGAATCTGTAACCTCAAGGCACATGTGGCCCTCTAGGTCCTCAAGTGTTGCCTTTTGCCTGAATACAAACTTTATAAAACAAATATACTTTATAATAGGATTTGTTCTGTAAAACTTGGACTCTGTCAAATGGCAGCCCCCAAGGGCGCAGAAGGCCACATGTGGCTTTGAGGCTGCAGGTTCCTCACCCCTGGTTAGATTTTTCCTGAAAAGTAAAATAATTTTCAACTGTCGATAAAATATCTTCCCAACATTCTACACACACACACATACACACACACACACACACACGCACACATACCATTTTATGTCATTGACTTAAGGTCCTGGATTCCTCTAAAAGGGCAAGAAAATTGATTTTGCTAGATAGGAAACCCCTTTTCCATTTAGACCTGTGTCACCTGCATACCTGATGGTTAAAGATGTGCAACAAAGTTTTAGGCCCTTGATCCCTCATATTACACCTTTCCACATATCCTCTTGGCGCTGAAGTACACATTCGTGATCATCCCTCCAATGTGCCCAAATCTCAGTAGTTGTTATATATAATAAGGTCTGAAGTGAAAGGTAAAATGCTAATTTGTTAAAGACAATAATTCTTCTCAGGTAGCATAATTGAATGGCCAGGACACACTAATCCTTTCTCTCCCACTTCCTAATGATGTTTCCTTTCTTCCCCAATTTTACTGAAAGTAAACTAAATGGGGTGTTTGACAAGGAGTCTGGAAGAAATTCTTGGTAGAATAAACCACTATATTCTGGAAATCAACAGAGATCCCAAACAACCTGTTGCATAGACACATGAGGAGGGTGAGGACACTGCTGGGCTTTGTGAAGTGAAAAATTAACTAATGAAACCAGAATACTGCTAGGTAACCATTTATTGATGTGCAAAAACTTATTTGGTACCCTTCACTCTGGTGCCAATTTTTTAAACTTTTATTATATTTCATTTATTTTTAATTTATGAAGTAAATCAAAATTTTCCATAACAGCACAATTTAAAAAAAGATGACCGCACATGAAACTGCAAATCTACTATTCACAAGCTGCTATACCTTTCCAAAACAGAACAAAATTCTTGCGTAAATTTATTTTCTCCCTTTTTTCTCCCCTCCTCCCCATTCTCAAGATGACTACTGTTAGACACAACTAGGCATATACATATATAAATGCATACATATATATGCATGCACACATATATATGTGTATACATATGTACATGTATGTACTTACATAAACACACAAATCTTTGTATTATAGATTAATTGTGTATAGAATTTTTCTAAGCATACTTTTATCACTTCTTTCTTTGGATGCAGATTGGATGTTTCTAAATGGAATAAAAAGTACACATATGTATATGTATGTATGTATATATGTATAGTATCTCCTTCAAATACCCTAAACCTTTAGTTACGCAAACTACTTATTTCCCATGATGCACTTCTCCACTCCACCTCAGTGACCCACAAAGATCACCATACCCTTAATCTTGCCTTCATCCACAAATACACTTCTTCCATATTCATGAATGCTAAAATCTCTCTATCTTACCAAACTCCATTGACTTTCCATCTGTCCTTCTGGATTATCTTATTCAGCTACACTTTTTGTTCATACCATGACATCAAATCATATGACCCCTCAATTGTCTCTCAGGCTAGCACTCCTGCACTAGCTCCAACCCACTGTTTTCCTCCAGTTTTCCTCCAGCTGAACCTTTAGGGAACTAGTTCAATTCTGCATGGTTTAATTCTCTTGAGTCCCTGTTCCACCTCCATCCCTCATCATAATGCCAATTACATCCTACCAAGCTTCGACTTTTGATGATTCCCACCATCTTCCTCCTTCACAAAGGCAGCAGAATGAAGATAGACAAAATCACAAAACTCTTCTTTCTGGGTCTCCTATAAATGTAGGTTAAACAACATCAATTGGGCTAACCCACTTCTGGGTAATCCTTCTGGACCTCCCTTATAAATTCAATAAACATTTATTAAGTGCCAAAGTCTTAGGCACCATGCTAAGCTCCTGGTACTATACCAGTCATCTTAGTAGTTCTTTTAAATTTCTCATCCCTTCTCAAAACTTCCAAGGATCATCCCTCCCCCAAACCTCTCAGCTGAGAGTCTTATCTCATGTTTTATAGAAAAAAATAGGATCAGTAGCCTTGAGCACTCTTTTCACCTTTCTTCCTCATGTCATATCATTCAGATGCTGTCTCCCATTCCCTTTCACCCTTATCTCACATAAT
Source organism: Petaurus breviceps papuanus (assembly GCF_028583685.1). Classification (NCBI taxonomy): domain Eukaryota; kingdom Metazoa; phylum Chordata; class Mammalia; order Diprotodontia; family Petauridae; genus Petaurus; species Petaurus breviceps. Next base: position 22,352,066 of record NW_027185697.1, on the reverse strand, counting down.
GATGTGGCTCTATCCCTTACCAGTTCAAAACCATCTACTCACATAAGGAATATAGTTCATTGTATCTCATAAAATAGCTTGCTTCCTCTGTCTTCCCCATTCTCTTATTTATGCTCATTTCCCCCTGCCTACTGTCTATTTCCTTACTACCTACAATTATGACCATGTTTCCCCCAACCTCAAAAAATACTCACTTGGGGAGGGAGGTGGAGCCAATGTAGTAGAGTCAAGGCAGGATCTCACATCACCTCACCTATGAATTCCTTCAGTAACCTCTAGAAAGTAAATCTGGACAGATTTTAAAGTGGCAGCATCCATTTGGAGACAGATTGTGGCAGATTTCCAGCCCAAGAAAGTGTGGAAAATTGACTGGGCTGGGGGGGTGTGTGGGAGGGATCACAGAGTACAAAGAGCTTCACCAGCACAGACCCAACTATAGCAGAATTGGAGTGAGACTGGGCAAACTGACTCACCTACCACATGGGCAATTCGCAAACTTCTCACCACAGGACAGGGTTTGGCCTGTCAGACCTGGATAAGAAACAAATGCAGGACAGGTGACAGCAGCAGCAGCTACTCCTGGGCTTATCAACCTATAGTCTGGATGCTTAAAAATCATCTACCTGAGATTCCAGGAGCCAAGATGGCAGAATAAACCATAACTCCTCTCATCCCCCTCTCTGACCCTGAAAACCCAGAGAATATTGCTCCAGTGTGAAATCCTAAAATAGTGGAACCAGTGGCAGACTTGGGAAACCAGGAGGAAGGGTGTCACTGTGACTGTGCTGAGGCTAAACTGCAGGACAGGAGGCTTCCCAAGAAGCTGCATCTCAGCCAACCATCTAGAGATACTGAACTTCAGGGGGTGGAGCCAGCAAACAATAACACCAGAACACCAGGTGTGCCTTCACAAAACCAGGGGAATCAGCAGACACCAGCACAGCCCCAGCCACCAGAGGCTGAGCTTGCCTGAGTTCTAGCCCAGGGTGAGGAGGAGGCAGAAACATGAAGTGGTCAGAGCAACCCTCTCCCACAACTCACACTGTGAGCTTTAGAGTAACCCTGGGGAAATGCCAAAAGTCCTGTTTTTTACTTTAGTCTAGGTATTCAGAGATCACAGCACACAAAGCCAATAATCAGGCACCTAACTCCCTGCATAAGAAGCATAGGTCAGAGCCCTCTGTACCCCAAAAGCAGAGATGCACTTTAAAAGCCAGAAATTAGGCAATCACAATGAGTGAAAAGTAAATTGAGAGACAAAGACTGTAGAATCATATTATCCTGAGCAAGAAGACCCAAATTCAGAAGAGGACAGCATTAACCCTATACCCACATGTGAAAGTGCAAAAAGGAACATGAACTGGTCCCAAGCCCCAAAAGCATCTTGGAAGAGCTCAAGAGGGATTTTAGCAGCCAAATGAGAGAGGTAGAAGATAAATGACCAATTATTTTGTAAACACAATTGGCAAAATGGAAAAAAAGTCACTGCAGTAAACAACTCCTTAAAAAGTAAAATTAAGCAAATGGGAAATGAGGAACCAAATATAACTGGAGAAAGGTGTGTGAATGAATTAACTAATGTAATGATATAAAAGCCTTATTAAGAGGGTGGGAAGAGAATGGTAGAAAAAGAAAGGAAGAGGAAGAAAAAAGTACTTATGTCACATGAAGAGGCATAAAAACATATTATACTAGAGGGAAAGAAGGGAGGGTCATGAACATTCTATGAACTTTACTTTCATTGGTTTTCATTCAAGGATGGAATAACATACTAAGTTAAATATTGGAATCTAATGTGAAAAGACACAAAATCTTATTATAGTATAGGGAAAGAAAGGAAGGAAAGATGCATTGTTTCAGATTTACTCTCATTGGGTTTAGTTAAAAGAGGGAATAGCATACTTTCTTAAGTATAAAAATCTAAAATGTCCTACAGGAGGGGGAAAGGGAAAGAAAATGGGAGGAGTGGTTAGAAGACAGGGCAGAAGTGGTAAGGGGAAAGGGTAAAAAAAGGCAAGAGGGTTGATAGGATGAGAATATTGAGGGAGGTGGTGCTCAAAAGGAAAATTCTTAAGGAGGGAAAGGGAGAATGGATAAATAAAAGCATTAACAGGGGAAAGAATAAGATGCAGGGAAAGACACAGATAGTAATCCTAACTGTGAATGTGAATGGGATGAACTCACATAAAACAGAGGCAGATCACAAACAAAAACATTAAAAATTATAATCCTACATTATGAAACACATTTAAAACTGGAATATATACATAGTAAAGATGTAAAGCTGGAATAGAATATATTATGCTTAAGCTAAAGTAAAAAAAAAAGCAGCAGCAGGAATCCTAATCCCAGACAAAGCAAAGGCAAAAATATATCTAATTAAAAGAGATAAAGAAGGAAACTATATCCTGCTAAAAGGCACCATTGACAATGAAGTCATATAATTACACTCACATATGTGCCAAGTAGTATAACATCCAGATTCTTAGAGGAGAAGTTAGAGGAAGAAATTGATAGCAAAACTATAGTAGTGGGGGACCTCAAACTCCCCCTCTCTGAACTTGATAAATCTAAACTCGAAATAAAGAAGAAAGAAGTTAAGGAGGTGAATTGAATTTTAGAGAAGATAGATATAATAGACCTCTGGAGAAAATTGAATGGAGGGAAAAAAGGGAATATATATTCTTGTCAACAGTATATGCCAAATATACAAAAATTGACCTCATGCTAGAGCATAAAACCCTCACACCCATTGTAGAAAGGCAGAAATATTTAATGCACCCTTTTCAGAACATGATGCAACAAAAATTACATGTAATAAAGGGCCATGGAAATATAGACTAAAACCTAATTGGTAAGTAAATAATCTAATTCCAAAGAAAGAATGGGTCAAACAACAAATCATAGAAATGATCAATAATTTCAAGAAAGAGAATGACAAAAATGAGACAACATACAAAAACTTATGGGATGCAGCAAAAGTGATTCCTCGGGGAAGTTTTATATCTCTGAATGTAAACATGAATAAAATAGAGAAAAAAAGACATAAATGAATTAGGAATGCAACTGAAAAAGCTAGAAAAAGAACACATTGAAAACCCTCAATTAAATACGAAATTAGATTAAATACTAAGTTAGAAATACTGAAAACCAAAGGAAAGATCAATAAAATAGAAATTAAGAAAATTATTGAACTAATAAATAAAACTAAGAAATAGTTTTATGAAAAAAACAATAAAATTGATAAAACTTCATTCACTTTTCTTTTAAAAAAGAAAAGCATATTACTAGTATCAAAAATGAAAAGGCTGAGTTTACCTCCAATGAAGAGGAAATAAACACAATAGTTTTGAATGATTTTGCCCAATGGTACGTGCATAAATTCAATAATCTTAATGAAATTAATTAATATTTACAAAAATATACATTTCCCAGATTAACTGAAGAAGTAAAATACTTAAATAACCTTATATCATAAAAAGAAATTGAATAAGCAATCAATGAACTCCCTAAGAAAAAAATCTCCAGGGCCAGATGGATTTACAAGAAGATTCTATCAAACTTTTAAGGAATAATTAATTCCAATACTTTATAGATTATTTGGGAAAATTGGAGAAGTCCTACCACATTCTTTTTGTGGATACAAATATGGTACTGGTACATGAAATGGGAAAAGCTCAAAGAGAGAAAGAAAAGTATAGACCAATTTCCCTCATGAATACAGATTAAAAAAAAATTTAAATAAAATATTAGCAAAACATTTTCAGCAGCTTATTTTGAGAATGATACACATTGATCAGGTAATATTTATTCCAGGAATGGTTCAATATTAGGAAAACTATTAGTATAACTGATCATGTCAACAATAAAAGTAGTAGAAGCAATATGATTATCTCAATAGATGAAAAAAAAACTTTTGACAGAATACAACACCTATTCCTATTAGAAACACTGCAAAGCATAGGAATCAATGGAATCTTCCTTAAAATAGCAAGTAGCATATATGTAAACCATCAACAAGTATTATATGAAATGGGGATAAGCTGGAAACATTTCGAATAAGATCTGAGGTGAAACAAGTTTGTCCATTATCACTCCTGCTATTCAATTTGGTTTTAGAAATGTTAGCTGCAGCAATAAGAGAAGAAAAAATAATCAAAAGACTTAGATTGGGCAAAGAAGAGACTAAGTTATCACTCTTTGCAGATGATATGATGATATACTTAGAAAATCCTACAGAATCAAGAAAAGAAAAATCACTTGAGATAATAAATAAATTTAGTAAAGTTGCAGGATATAAAAATAAACCACATTGGGTGCAGCTAGGTGGTGCATTGAATAGAGCAGTAGCCCTGAAGTCAGGAGGACCTATACTCAAATCCAGCCTCAGACACTTAACTCTTACTAGCTGTGTGTCCTTGGGCAAGTCACTTAACCCCAATTCCCCTGCCTAACTCTCTCCAAAAAAACAAAAGCAAAACAAACACATTAAAAACCACCTGAATCCTTGTCATTCATATTATATATATAGAGAGAGGAATAGGTTATGAAGGCAGGGCAATTGGTGACTTGCCTAAGGTCACATAGTAAGTGTCAAGTGTCTGAGACTGGATTTGAAAGTAGGTCCTCCTGACCTCATCTTGCCTCCACCCCAGTCCTCATGCTTTTGTACTCACCTAGAAGCTGGCTTGTGACCCCATCTTTCTACCAAAATATTTCTCCTTGAAATTACTGATGATTTCTTGATTGCCAAATCCAATAGCTTTTTTGCAATCATTTACCTACCTTTGATCTCACATCTCCAACTATTTTTTTAGACATCATAAATTAGATGTATATTAGATATGTTAAAGTCAACATGTGCAAAATTATACTCATTAAACATCTCCCTCTCCTACTGTAGTAACAACAAAATTTTCACTGTTGATGACTGCTATGATTATGCTGGGATAGTTCTCAATTGCAAAATATAATAGCCTCTCCACAAGAAAGACAGAAGGAAAACATTTATTCAGACATCAGGGAATCAAATCCCAACACCAGAAAACTGAATCCATCACAGAAACAAAGAAGCTAATACACCATAGCACAGCTGAGGGTCACACCATCCTTTCGTCTTTCCACAAACAATCACAACACTAATTGCCACAGTAGGGGGCAAATACTTATAAGCCTAGCTGTCTCTCCTCCCTCCAGCTCTAACTGCTATGACTCAAGCTTCCTGTAGGCTCTGCTCTAACCTTCAGCAAACTCCTCCCACCATAGGCTCCATGTGATTATATTTGGCCTATTGTAGGGTAGTATAACAGCAGGCACCCTAGCATCCCTAGGATGGCTGCCAACACAGGCTCTTAGATCTGCTTTTATAAAGGAAAGTAGCTCAAAATGGGTTAACAATGTTGCTTTAATCAAACATGTCATTAACCTAGTTAAGTGGAAAAAGGTCAGCTCCCCAAACTTCAGAGAATACAGACAGAAGCTACAGGCTGACAAAAAAATACAGACAGAGAAATCAATCAGGACACAGGCTTCCAGCTGTCTGACCATTACATCAATACCTAGTCAGTTACCAGAGAGGGAAGCACCAACATCTGGGTTTTCAAAGCTGGGGGGCTCAAAGGCTGCCCTGAGTCTCATCTGGACAAATCATACAACTCTTCTCAAAGTGAGCCCCAAAGAAAAACCCCACATCAGGGTATATATAGCCTTCTTCTGGGTCAGAGAGTTTCACAACCCTCTTGACCCACTGCCCAATCACAAAGTAACAAGGTGTGGGCATTCCTGAAAAACAAGCTTCTGGCCACAGGCTCCATGCAACCACATTCATCCTATTATGGAGCAGAGCATATTTTCAAATCAAGGAAGGTTCTCAGAGTCACTTAAAACTATCAAAGGGCCAAGGGGCAGGGAAGATCTTCAGATTTCCATTCCCATAACAGGTAGGGAAATCTTTGAAACAGGGAAGATCTTCAAATTCCCTTAGGTCTATTAAGGGGCAGGGAAGATCTTCAAATTACCATTACCGTTACAGCCCCCCTCCAAAATAATACTCCCTAAGGTTTTCTATTACTCTCAGGAGCATCATCATTCTCCTAATCCCCCAGGCTTGCAGATTAGGTGGCTTTTTTGACTCCTAGCTATGTCTTACTCCCTATACACATCCTGCTGCTAAGGACAGTAGAACCGGCATTTGCAATATCTCTCCAATATACCTTCTCATCTCCTAAGATAAGACTCATTATTTCATGTTGGTACTATTGTAATGTTCTGCTCATGTATATGTCTGCCCCAAGTCTCTCCCAGCTCTAAGAAGTTCTCCATTCAACTTTCAAAGATAATTACCAAAAGTGCGGGTCAAATAATGATGGTTTTGGTCAGAAATTTTCAGTTGTATCCAACTATTCTTGATCCTATTTAGGGTTCTCTTGGAACAGATACTAAAGATATTACTCATTTTCTTCTCCAGTTCATTTCACAGATGAGGAAAGTGAGGCAGATGGGTTTAAGTGATTTGCCCAGGGTAACAGAGCTAGTAATGAGCTACGTACTCTTACTTCTTAGCTAGCTGAGCTAAGCCCAGCACTCTATTCATTTATACCACCTGGCTGCCTCTTAAATCATGTTACCCTATAGATAATCAACTATAGTGGTTCTCTATCACTTTGGGAATCAAAAACAAAGGTCCTTTTGTTGGTATTCAAAGTCCTTCATTAAATAACCACCCCTACATTTCTATCTTCTTAGACCTTACTTTATGCCACATACTCTTTGATCACATTAACACTGATTCCCTTCCTGCTCCACTAATCAGACAATCATTTTTCAGCTCTGGGCATTTTCTCTCACTGTCAATCATGCTTAGAATGCTTCCTCTCCTCATCTCCCCCTCTGATTCCTTCCTCTCTGAGCCAAAATGCCATCTTCTATAGTAAGCCTCTTTCAAACTTTCTTGATTTTTCTGCTTCTGTCTTTTAATTATTTCCTGGTTTTTTTTTTTTCTGTAGCTAGGTGGAACAGTTGATAGGGTACTGGGTCTCGAGTCAGAAAGATCTGAATTGAAATCGGGTCTCAGACACTCACTAGAGGTGTGAACTTGGGGAAGTCACTTAATTCTGTTTCCCCTCAGTTCCTCATTATTAAAGTAAGCTGGAGAAGAAATCCAGCGAACCATTTCACTGCCTTTGTCAAGAAAATCCTAAACGTGGTCATAAAGAGTCAGACTCAACAGATAAGATGGAAGAACAACAATTTATCCTGTATGCTTGTTTGTATCTAATGGTTTTTCTCAGTAGACTGAGTTCCTTGAGGTCACTTTGTCTTTTGCCTCATTTTCTATCCCCAGAGTTTAGCACAGTGCCTTGCAAACAGTAGGAGCTTACTAAATGCTTATTGACTGACAGACAAATGAAATTTGCAAGCATGGGGGATTGGGAGAATGATGATGCTCTCGATAATAATAGAAAAGCTTGGAGAGGGGTTTCAAACTTCTTTTCATTTTCTTTTACTTTTTGAGTCAGAAAGCTATCATTGTCATAAGATCATCATCCCACCTTAATCTTTCACATTTTTAGGGCTGACAAAGTGCAAGATTAATTACCCTTAACTCTTACAGACTACAATCATTGAATCACTGTTTACTTTCATTGGATTCATTGTTCAGAAACCAAAGGCAATTCCACAGATACCAAGTTTTTACCATGTCCCCTCTAACTCACATTTACTAATAGCTTCACATTTATCGCCACTCAGGATTTGAAGCTAATGAAGGATGTTTGCGCAGGGATTGCATAGCTTGAAAGCAAATTTAATTGATTTCATGGGATTAAAATTTTATTTTTGGGACTCCATATCTCTCCTTGGAAATGAGGCCTTTTGTTTTTTTTCATGTTTTTCATGTTATAAGATTTTAAAACTTCATATATAGATAGATATAGATGCTGATAGATATATAGACACATACATACACATATGCACATATGTATACATGTACATAAATGCATGTATGTATGCATGTATGTGCATACATAAATAGATATACATGCCTAAATATACACAATATAAATATGTGTGTGTATCAATTGAAACAGAATCTCACAAAGCAATGGAGAGGGGTACATAGTACATGAAAAAAGGCTATAACTTTTAACATGAGAGTAATTGCTTTCACAAAGCAATGTAAATCAAGGCCTTCAACCTAGAAATAAATGTCTCCTTTTGATCTTTGATGAGAAGAAAAACTATTTTTTTTTGAAGGGGGAAGGCAGGGCAATTGGGGTTAAGTTACTTGCCCAAGGTCACACTCTATTAAGTGTTAAGTGTCTGAGATCGGATTTGAACTCAGGTCCTCCCGATTCCAAGGCCAGTGCTCTATTCATTGTGCCACCTAGCCACCCTAGAAGTACAATTTTTAACTTGGATAGAGCTCCACATGACACCTGAGGAATTTTGTAGAAAGTTTAAAATTTTGTTTTAAGATAGCACAAAAGAAAATGGTTGGTTTATTTTCTTATTGATAGTATTTTCTCAGTAATACAAATTTATTTCTCCCTCTACAGAAATAGGAACCCTGCTTTTGTTGAAAAGTCCAAGGGTGGTTGGCAATAAATGTCATTGGTTTTTTCCCCTTTTATCATAGTCTTCTTTTTCATATTTTCTTTGAATTCTAACAATAGTGTCATATGAGAAATATTAATGTTAACCCTTTTTTCTATTTCTCTCAGACTCTCAATTTAAGAGTGAGGATTATTTGTAAGTGCACAAAAGATTCTAGGCTGAGCTCACATAGTGGATTTCATGTGGTGCAGATTTTCTACAATTAACATTATCTGAAAGTCCATTTTCTTTCTTTTCCTATCTTACTTCCTTAGGCCTTTCTGAATCACATAGGATAATAATTGAATTCTAAAGTGTAAACAGCACCAGCTTTTTCTGTCTCCCAACACACAACACCTGTATTGAAGTTTAGATGTTTTACTGATAGACAAGATTCCTTCCCCTGGAGAATCTCAGGTGTATAAGGCAGGTTCTCCTCTAGGACTGGCCAAAGTAAATATGAACAGATGGTAGACATGTGTATAGGAACTTTCATGTCCAAAATTACTATTATGAATACATTTTCCTAAATAATCCAGAAGGCACTTGATTCTTTGGATTCAAGTTGTGAATGGTCCGTTCTCTCTTCTGTTATGTGTCTTATGCAGACCCCCAGAAAATACAGATACACACAAGCACACATGCATGCATACACATATGTACATAATGTAAATAATAGAGAGAGCAGTATTATTATATTTTTAAAAGTTTATTTTTCTTTCTAAGTCAAAAATGTCCAAAATTATTCTATAATTTCAACATTGGCTCAGGAATCTAATTATATTAGCATGGGGAAGTCCTAATGTGGTCACTCCTAATGTATTTGCATTGTAATCTAACAGATTTAAGTTATAAGTGTTGAGTGTTGCCCATAGAGGTTAGGTTATTTGTGTAGCATCACACAGATAGTATGTGGCAGAAGAAAACTTAAGCCTATGTCTACTTGACCTAAAAGGCCCTACTCTAATTTCTCCCTTTCTCTTAGTCTTTTTCTCTTCTTCTATTAAAATTACTCATATGAACCTGCTATCAGCTACCTCTGAACAGAGAGTGATAAATGAAAGGTCAGATTTGGAAGATGCTTACTGGCTTAACTGATTCTATGTTAAAACACATTTTAAATTTTTCATTAAGACCTGGCATTTTCCCCAGAGTTTTTGAAATCACCAAATTTCCTTGTCATATGAAACTCTGTAGTAGGATTTGGGGAATTTATTCATTTCATTGACCATTAAGGTCCCCGAAGTAGACATATCCCTTACAACACAATTTTCTCATCTGTCAATCTAGCTTTTCCACAGCTATGACAAAGGAATTCCTAAAGCATGGCAGTGATTATGTTACTCCTTTGCTCATGATGCAGGGGCTTCCTAAGGACTTTAGCAGAAAATACCAATTTTGGACCAGTATTTAAGATCCTTTACAATATAACATCTACCTCACATTACAAACTGACCTCATATTGCTAGGCCTCATGCATTTTAGTTTCCAGACAAACTTTCAAACTGGAAAGGCACCAACCTATAGTCGAAAGAGGCTAAATTCAGGGTCAGAGTTTCCAGAATTACTTGCCACGTCTACTATTTTCTATCCATGAGACTTTGTGCAATTCACTTATCCTACATGGGCCTCAGTTCTTTTATCTGTAAATTAAGGGGCACATTGGATGGACCCTGAGATGTTTCCACCTCTAGATCTATGATCTTATAATCCTACCAGTTATTGCCCTTACATTAAAGTCCATTCCATCTCCACGGTCCATGATTTTGCAGAATTTATCACATATGCATGGATTTTCCTCAAGCCTCAGCTTTGATGCCAACTATTAAATATATGATGCCTTTCCAGACACCTTGGTTATTGGAGACCTCCACTGCTGCCATTGTTGCAGAAGTTCTGGGATCTCACTGTTGGTTCAGAAGCCCTGAAATAGGATTTTCTTGTTGTATGTTTACAGAAATCCTAGAGGAGAGTCTTGCTGATGTTTTCAGGGGTCCTGGGACTATGCATTGTGCTGATTCCTCAGACCTTGTGGTTGGGTCAAGGTTGATTTCACAGGCAGAGAGTGAATTGATGAGGACATAGCAATGTGTATATTTGTTAATGTGCCTTTGTTAAGCTGTGTCTTCCCAGGAATAGAAACTGCTGAGAACTTGCCTCTGGTCAAGATGAAGAAAAAATCTCTCCTTGGGTACTGAATGCTGTGATGATATTGTAACCTAGCTGTGACCTAGGGGTCCATGGCCTTTGTATTTTTCACTACCTCTTGGTGTGCTTGGTGGTGATGGATGGTATTGTAATTCAGTTGTGATGCAAGGGTGGAAAACTTTTGTACTTTGTGACTGACCAAATCAAAATACTTTGTTTATGATTTGAAGCTAATCTCCCCTGAGAAGAGAGAAGACTTTGTGATTGATTAAATGAATGTGCTACCCAGTGGTAGAATACTTTTAATTTTGTATTTTATGATTGAACTGAGGACTCACTAAATGATTGAGTCAACCTGGATTTTGATTTTTCTCTTTTCTGTGAATGTTTGGCCTTAATCTGTTACTGAATAAATGGAGAGTTAGTAGTTTTATAATCTGAACCTTGGAAGTTGCTTGTGCTTGGTGTTACAAAGAAGTTGTGTAAAATTATATTCACTAGACATGCAATGAAAAGACCGGGATTCTAATCTTGTCTCTAAGATTTATATGTTACTAAATCAATATTCTATCTGGGTCTTGGTTTTCAAATCTGGAAGAATATGAGGTTATTCCCTTTTCTGGATCTATTGTTTAATGAGCCTGCAATTCTGTTTCTGTAATGTCCTACCCGGATAGTCACTGCTTTGTTGACTTCAAAACTGATTTTCTGAGTGTGTTTCGGGTCCTGGCTCAAAAATTCCCAGACTCATCCAAAAGTGGAAAGATCATCCAAGGGAACACAATGAAAAACCAATGCCTGTGTTGAATAGAGCGAGATCCTTTTTCTCTTCCATCTGGAAGATCAATTTTGGCTGGCCCGTTGAGAATGAAATGGCAATGTCGTAAACTGGCATTGTTATCTTCGCTGTTGTTTTTAAGATGAGGGTGACAATGAACTAATTTGGAGTTGAACTAAAAGCGCTGTTTTTACAAAGGAAGAAGCAGCATGCAACGAAGAGGTATTTCCCCTGTTAGTGATTGATGTGTTTACATCCACAAAACTCAGATAACACTCCTGGGCTGCTACTCCCTAATCGGCTCTTTTAAGCCATTTTTTTCAGGGATGAACAAGAAAAGTGTTTATGCAAATTTCTTGGTGACCAATTGAGATATAAAATTGATGGAAACCATCCATTCAGCAATTCTGTCTGCCAGAGAACTCCATAGCATCCATAATTATCACTCTAAATTTGCAAGTGCATACCTTAGGATAATCTCAACCATTCATCATTTCTCCTTGCTATTTCTAAATGAATCCCTCTGACAGATTTAATATTTTAGGTTTTGACCCTGAGAAAACAAAATATCACAAGAGCACAGGTTGCAATACGGATTGGACAGGTCATCTAATCTATTTTGGCAGCTTCTGGCAGGAAGCCCCTCAAAATCATCAGACAGGCAAAGAGGTATTAACTACAAGAAACATTAAAGGAAGAATCTGGAGCCTCTGCTAATAAGAATTGTGAGGCTGTAAGCTCAATGAGAAAACAGACAAAAGTTGCTTATCTACCATTTTTAGGACACCTAATACCCCATAAATTGCCTTAGAAGGTTTTTGATATTATACAGTACTTCAGTGGATCTGTGATCTCATTGTTGTGGGAATTCTATCTAGATGCAGATTTCATTCTATCTGCACCTGCCTACCTTAAGTGACGTTGTCCATACCCTTCAATAAGTTATCCATATAGGCTGCCCTTTGCATGTTGAGGTTTTCTTGAATTCTCTTGCTCTCTTGGGAATATCAGGGGAAAACATGCTGCCCATCAACTCTCCCTGCCTCTTGCCATGGAAACAATAGTACACATCCATCTCTCTCTCTCTCTCTCTCTCTCTCTCTCTCTCTCTCTCTCTCCCTCTTTCTCATCATACATCTGTAGCTTTCTATATATCTATCTCTATATAATTTGTTGTAAATCTTCATGATCAAAAATGACCAAAATGACATCACTGTATCAGGGTCAACATATAACATATCCAATAATGACTGATCAGTCAAATATAATCATGGCAAACTCCACCACAGGTTAAACACAAAATCTATATGGACATCTAAAATGAAAAATGCCTCTAAATCTGTGCATCTCATATTACTTTTGAGGTGCTGAAATTCTGCTTTGTTCATAGAGCACAGCATCTTCTTTGATACAAGCATGCCATATTGAGCAATCCTGTCCTGCTGTCTTATGTCTCACAATCAATTCCAAACTTCTTCAGAGAGACCTTGAGAGTGTCCTTGTATTTCTTCTGACCTCCATGTGAGCTCTTGTCTTGTGTGAATTCTCTGTAAAATAGTCTTTCTTTTTTTTTTTACTTTTTGGAGGCAGGGTAATTACTTTCCCAAGGTCATACAGCTAATAAGGGTTAATTGTCTGAGCCCGGATTTGAACTCAGTCCTCCTGACTCCAGGGCCAGTGCTCTATTCACTATGACAACAAACACTTCAAGATAGTCTTTTAGGCAAATATATATTTAGCATTCAAACAATGTGAAAAGGTCATTGGAATTGTGCTATTTGGAGTAGAGTTTGAATTCATGGCAATTTAGCTCAAGAAAGAACCTCAGTGTCTAGTACCTTACCATGTTAGATGATCTTCAAAATCTCCCCAAGATAATTCCAGTGGCTGTTATTGAGTTTCCTAGCATGGTGCTGGTAGACTGTGCAGGTTTCATAGGCTTACTACAATGGGGTCAGCACATTTTTTTAGAACTCCAGTTTGGTAGGCAGCCTAATACCTCTTCTCTCCCACACTTTCCTTCAGAGCCTCCCAAAAAAGGAGTTGGCATTTGAAATGTGTTAACCTCATCATCTATGTGCACATTCCTAGAAAGCATATGACCATAGTAAGCGAACCCATGCACAACTTTCATTTTTTTTTTTCCATTTTCTGTAAGCAGTGGTTACACGTGTGAATGGCGTGGTGTTGGCTGATGGAGAATATGTCTTTTCTTGGTGTTTTCAGGACAAAATTAGAACAAGTAAATTAGAACAAGTATCGGAGCATCAATCCATGCTATGCTGCCTCTCAGCCTCAGAGTCCTTATTGAGTACACAATAATCTGTGAACAAAGGGCCTGTACCAACTCTCCCTTGACTTTAGCCTTGCCTTTGCAAGGGAAATAATTTACCATCAGTACAATACCTAACCTTGATTCTATTTTCATCCTTGTTGAAAGCATCCAAAAACAACAAAGAAAAAATGGTAAAAGCATGGGAGCAAGCTAACAGCCCTGCTTCACTATGCCAAGAAAACATAATGCTATGGAATTAATGTACAATACTGTTGGACTTGTTAGGGCAATCACATTTTGCCATGGTCTTCCACGAGCTCTCATGACTGACTATCAGAGGTTTTGGTGAGATTGACAAGTGCTATATACAAACCTCAGTTCTGTTCCTGGAATTTCTCCTAGAGTTATTGGACAGTAAAACAAATAAACCATTCCTCAGCCCTTGCTGAAGCCACACTGGCATTTAAGCAGATGACTATCTTCTAGGTGAAGGATCAGCCTATTAACGAGGAATCTGGCAAGAATCTTGCTAGCAATGTCTAAGTGAGACTCCCTCCCCTTGTGATTATCAAAGGACAATTTTTTTTTTCTTTTTAGAGGTGAACAATGGAGGCAATCTTGAGCTTCAGGGGGATAAGTTTCACTTGCCATATAACCCACAAGATTTCAATCAGTATTTGTATGAGCAATAGACCACTTGCTTGTAAATCTCAGGTGGAATAGAATCATCACCAGGTGCTTTGCTACAGGAGAGGAACCTAATATCATTCAAAACCTTCTTCATTGAGAAATTTGGTTAGAATGGGATTGACTTCAACTTGAGGTAAATGGTCAATGGCTTCAGCATTGTTCTTTGATGATTTGTTGAGAACACTGTGGCAGTTTTCAGCCCATCTCTCTAGGATCATGTCCTCAATATGAATCAAGGTAGCTCCATTATTGCTGAGTAGATGAATTATAGCATAGGTTTTGGTCCCATAAATAGCCTTAAGGGCGTCCTAAAAGCACTTGGGATTGTTACTGTAAGTATAAAACTGAATTTCAAGGGCCTCTTATGTAGCCAAGAATCCTGAATCTCTAAGCTTCAATTGCAGGTTATTTTTAATGGAGTGAAACACTGTCTTCTTAGAGGCAGATAAGGTATTCCTCTGGTAATCTCTGTGGAGTTCTTTTTCATTTAGTGACTTCTCAATCTCCCTATCATTTTCACCAAGCCAATTCTGATGTTTGCAAGTGTTCTGACCCAGATGAGTAAATATGGCAGTGTTCACCAAATCTCTGAAAGAGATTTTTTTCCTTTCGTGCTCCACTCTGGACAACCATGCATTGGCTCAGCTTTCCCTCCACGTTAGCAATGAACTGTTCAAATTTGGAGAATCACTCTAATCTATTGATGTGAAGTCGTCCAATGGCCATTTTGACTTGGGGCCGCCGCTATTGTCGAATGTGAATGCTTAGCTTGAAGAGGTTAAGTCTATGATCAGTCCAGAACTTTGTGCCATACATGGCCTTCATCACCCTTGTTTTGCTTATCCCCTCTATGTATAATGACATAGTCTCTTAAATGTCAATGTTTGATGCAAGGGCTCATTAACAAAGCTTTATTGCATTTAGGTAAACAAAAACAGTGTTGTTGATGAGAGGGTCCTAAGACAAACAAGTCCTCATTTGTGACTATTGCTATTACTGTTACTGACTCCACTCTTCCCAAGAACTCCCTGCCACGTCTTTGCCTACTTTGGCATTAAAGCCAGCCAGAATTACATGTTTGTCCTCTTTAAGCACATTTATGATGAGGGTCTCCAGGTCTCCATACAATTTTTCTTTGACCTTACCAGGCTTTGCAGTCGTAGGAGCATATGCACTGATGATGATAGCATGGTACTTTCCTACATGTGGCAATCACATTGCCATCAATCTGTTATTTACTCCTTTTGGTAGACATACAAACTTGTTGACTAAAGTAGCCTTGATTGCAAAACCCATGTCAACTTCATGGCCCTTTTTATCACAGTGACCACCCCCCCAACAATGTATCCTGCTCTGACTTTCATTTGCAGCCTTGTTTAACTCAGGCCTGCTAGGTGGATACAATACCTGCTGAATTCTCTCATAGCAAAAGCTGTTTGTCTTTCAGGTCTATTGGACTTCATGTTTTACATAAGCATGTCAGCATTCCATGAAGCAATGCTAACTAGAATCATCTTTGCAAAAGTTTTTATTTGTTTGATTTTTACATTTTTTTGTATATCCACCAAAAGTTAGCATCCCCACCTGCCATAGTAAGAAAACCAAGGTCAGGTTAGGTGAAGCAAACAATCTTCAGAACACTTTTACTGGCCACTTCCTCATTCTAGTAGGTAAACAGTATAGTCCTTAAGACACTGTCAAATTTCACTACCCCTATGGTAGAATGACAAGACTACCAGATGACCCGTGCCCCCTGGGAGCAGGGTTGTGACTACCAGGGTATCCACACCTGCTACTTTGCTACATGCCCATCACTAGAGGTTTTCAAGGGAGGTAGCAATGGAAAAATAGTATGGATGGCATCTTTTGACTAATGCATAAATTTGATTTAAGTGAAGCAGAGTTGTGAGAAGTCATTAATCTTGCTCTCTTTTCCATGGTCTTTGAAGTCCTGTGGCAAGACAAAAGTCAAGATGACTGACCACACCCCTGGATACAGCAGGTTTCTTTTGTGTCTTTGATGTTTAACTGAGCTCTAAGCAGTCCATGGCACTTGCATCAGCCACATTGATGACTGTTGGAACAAACTGTTCTCATCGACCATTCAGCCAGAGGAAGTGCCCACGTGTTTGGGGTAGATACCTCCTCTAACACACCTACAGCTTCAAGGCCCTTTAAGTACCTTTAAGTACCCTCAACGTGCTTTATCCCATCTGCCAAAAGGGTTTCCCTTGGGTGGGGCTGTTGCCCATGTTACAGCTTCTTGGAGCCACAGGTGAGAGTTGGGTGGAAGGTGAACACAAGAGATAGAAAGTAACCCTTACAGAAAAGGTATTAGTTTTTCCTCAGCACCCAATACTCCTATCTCTCTCTCTCTCTCTCACTCTCTCTCTCTCTCTCTTTCTCTCTCTCTCTCTCTCACTCTCTCTCTCTCTCTTTATATATATATATATATATATATATATACACACACACACATATATATACATATATACACACACACACAAACATAAGTATATGTACATATAGATTTATATCTATATGTAGTTACTATTATTATCTGCAGTTGTTGTATAACTTTTCAGATATGAATGACTCTCAGTGACCACTTTTGGCATTTTCTTGGAAAAGATGCTAAAGTATTTCCTTCTTGAGCTCGACTTACAGGTGAGGAAACTGAAGCAAAAAATATATCAAAGGGTTTGTCCAGGGCCCCATAGCTAGTACATGTCTGAAGCCAGATTTGAACTCAGAAAGTAGAGTCTTCCTGAGTTCAGGCCCAGCATTTTATACCCTGTTCCACTTGGCTGCTCATCTCTATTTTACAGTTGAGGAAACTGAGGCAAACAGAGGTTAAGCTTCTTCCCCCGGGTTAAACAGCTGATGACTTTAGGAGGCCTGATTTGAACTCAGGTCTTCTTGACTGGGCCCACTGCTTTATCCATCAACTGCACAATTAGTTCAAAATAAAGACATTTACTAAGCTGTCATTTAAGTCTGTAGCTATAAAACATCCTCACAGCCCACTGAAACTTTAGGATCTCCCTTGCTTTTCTTTCTCTCATAAGTGAGTTTTTTTAATCTTATCTTGCCAACATTTAGGTCTTCACACAACTTTCTGAAGCTTTCTCATCACCTCTAGGTGGTTGACAACAATCTCTTTAATAATTCATTCATTCTCTTTGATGCCTCATTTGACACTGATAATCAGAATGTCATTGAATAGAGATAGCTCTATGGTTGCAATTGTCAAAGAATCTTGTGATCTTAGCAAATTCATTAGAGAGCCCATATTATTTGACAGTAGAAATCATAACATAAATAAAAGCAATCTTTGATGTCTTTTCATACTATAAAATACTTTACATACACTGATTAAACCTGGAACCCTGTAAAATAGAGAGTACACATATGAGTGAACTGAGGCTTCCTTAACCTAAACAAGTTATTTAAGATTATCCATTTTACTCAATTCAACAATTCTTTGTTGCATACCATTTTCCCCAAACTAGGTTGAATACTTGAAGACAGAAATAAATCAGTCACCTGTCTCAAAGGATGTACATTCTACTGGTGGGATGTATGTACAGAAACAAATAAATTCAAAATATGTAAAAAGTAATTTCATGAGGAAGAGAATACTAAGAATTGAAGTGTTCAGAAAAGACTCCAGGAGACGATGGGGCATTAATGTTGCTTTTATGGTATCTAGGGATTCAGCAGAGGAGAGGTGAGGAGTAAATGCTCTCTAGGTATGAGGGGGTAGCCAATAAAGGCACAGAAATAAGATATAAAATGTCTTGTCCACAAAATAGGCAGTAATCAGACTGGGAAGGGCAAAAATATGATGCTGGAAAGGAGGGAAACTTGTATGCTACACTGAGGAATTGGAAGTGTATTTTCCTTTTTTTTTTCCTCCTTTAGGCAATAGAGAATCATTCAACATTCCAAGCCAGGGAATGACATGGTCATATATGTGATTGGGAATATCAATATGGTATCTGTGAGGGGAAAACCCCTACCCAAAAATTTAATCAAAAAACTCAGAGGCTTCTCAAGGTATGAACAGAAAGCATTTATTCAATTCTCCTGAGAAAGGGCGGTCACCTCCTCTAGAAGGTAGTAGTGGAAAGAGGCAAGTTACAGAAAACAAAACATCCTTATATACCCTAACACAAACAACCCCTCTCACTGATCTCACCTTCACTGGTTGAGGGATAGGTCTCACATTCTAGAACAGGAATTTACCCCAGATACAAAGAACAAAGAAACAATCCTCAACCAAAGGAAACTGATGAAAGCATTTAATACCATATTTGGCAGTGGGTGACAGCAGGGGAGCGGTAAGTTTCGGTTTCCCAGAAGTCAGATGGTCTACGGGAAAGCAAAACTTAGGTCCATCTGTAGCAGAAGCCCAACTTGAGCTTAGAGCACTGTCTCCATTTTATGAGAATGCTTTCACTTACTTCACTCAGGTAGGTTTGTTGGCAGCTAGATTTAGTGGAAGCAGCTCTGAATTTGCACAGCAGACATTTCCTTTGTGCTTCTACTGTTCTGATTTACTCATAAAGCATAGATCCTTCTTTCCTGTGGGCAAGCCTTGCTGGATGGTCATATGCCAGCATGTTTAATGCCTCACCATCAATACTAAAGTTCCTCATAGATACCTTGAGAGTGATTTTATACATGTTCTTTGGACCATTACGTGAGTGTTTACCTTGTTTGAGTTCTCCATAAAATAGTCGTTTGGGTAAGCATGCATTTGGCATTCAAACTACTTGGCTAGCCCACTGGAGTTGTGCTCCCTATAATAGAGGACCTTAGTGTCCTGTAGCTTATCTTGCCAGGTGATTTTCAGGATTTTCCTGAGACACTTCAAGTGGAAGCAGTTCAGTTTTCTGGAATGGCACTATAAACTTTTCAGGTTTCACAGGCTCAACAATGATGTAGGCATAATGGTTCTCTAGACCTTCAGTTTAGTAGGCAGTCAATACCTCTTCTCTCCCAAACTTTCTTTCATAGGCTCCCAAACTCTGAGTGAACTATGACAAAATTCTTTTCAGTTCTCCTTAATTGACTGATTAATTAGCTAAAAGACAACCATCGCTCCAAGTGTCATGTGATCTTAGAAAGGACTGTGAAAAGGTCAACATGATATTTGATATACAAGAAATCTACACTTGTTGACCTGACCTGGGCCTTTGACACTATCATTCCTGAAAGTCTGTGGAAGGTCCTTGTGAACTTGAGTTGCCAAGAGAAGTTTGTCAGCATTGTACACCAGCTTCATGAAAGCATGCTTTCACTGGCTCTGTGGGAAGGACAATGCTCTCATACTTTTCCCGTTAACAACTGAGTAAATCAGGGTGGTGTGCTTGGTCCCATGTTCTTCAGTATGATGTTTTCCATAGTTGTGTCAGACCTTCAATGATGAAAAAAAAAGTATCAAAATCAGGTTCTACACCATGACAAACAAAGGCCCCAAATACAGAGTTTCTGTGTAATGATCAATTTATTAATTCGTCTAGTAAATTGTCAATAAATGGACCTTCAGTAGTCTCTCTGGGTAACCAACGTTGAAATCATTGAGATCCTTGAAGGCTTAAATACCTTTAGCAAAGGGGGTGTCCTTGACAGGTAAAAATCAAGCCTGGCTGGTGAACAGTTGATGAGGGGGTGGACTTTCAAATGAAGAGGTTAACTTTTAGTTGGCATTCAAGATGACCAAGAAGTGGAGGAACAATGGGTGCGCCAAGAAGGGCTGCGGCCACGTGTAGCCCATCCCCTGCACCAACTGCCCCCGCTGTGTGCCCAAGGACAAGGCCATCAAGAAGTTTGTCAACCGCAACATCGTGGAGGCCGTGGCCATGAAGGACATGTCAGAGGCCAGCGTCTTCGACTCCTATGTGCTGCACAAGCTGTACGTGAAAAGGCATGACTGTGTGAGTTGTGCGATCCACAGCAAGGTAGTGAGGAACCGCTCCCTGGAGGCCCGCAAGGATTGGATGCCCCCGCCCCGCTTCAGACCTGCAGGTGCTGCCCCCAGACCCTCTCCAAAGCCCACGTAAAGAGCTATCTGCCCATCAATATTCCTGAACCAATTAGAGGAAAATAAAATGGCTTGTCTATCTTAAAACAAAACAAAAACTTTTAGTTTTTTAACTAAAAGCTCCTCTTACTGAGAAGGTGATTTGATCATGAGAATCAGTTGCCTTCAGCCATTTGAACAAAGGAATCCATATCTATCCAGACCACTCTGGTTTGTTTTCTCCAAAAGCTGTGTTCCCCTGGACTCTAATAAAGGAGCACAATGACATGGGCTCAATGTTTTAGGGATGGCATGAATCTATATTAGATTCTGTTTATACTATAAGCAAAAGTAAGGTACCCTAGGCAAGATCACAGAGCATGTACCCTGAGGATTAAACAAATATCATCTATCAGCCTTGCCCTTTAGAGACTGGCTGAATGGTCCAAGGGTTGCTCCCTGAATGATGAAAAAGGAAAAAAAAAAACCTTAATCCTAATTTAATAATTGATTATTAACATAATAGAAAAATAACCGTTTCTCTCAATTTAATTGAAAAGGCCAGGACCAAAGTGGAGTGAGAGTTGTTATAAAATTTTTCTCTGCAGATTCATTCAATGCAGTCTCTGAGGCCAGTAATACAGCAGAGCATGCATTGATTCTCTGCCATCTGTGCTAATTTTGGCCTGATGATCAACACGTGCGCGCGCGCACACACACACACACACACACACACACAACTACCCAGAGATCTTCCACCAGTCAGCACCACCCCATCTGAATGCGGAACCATCGGTCACAATAAATTAAGTAATTTTGAATGCTATGGATGAGTTCACTTACTTTGGGTGTGCACTGTCCATGGATATCTGCATAGATGCTGAGGCTGATGCATACATTGCCAAGCACCAGGTGATGATTAAAGGGCAGAAGTGTAACTTGCAATCAAGATCTTTCTTCCATCCCACGGAGGCAAAAAAGAAACACTTCCTAGTAGCCAGCATTTGTATAATACATTAAAGTTTATAAAGCATTGTCAAGTATCTCATTTTGTGCTCATGAGACTGGAGGTAGGTTCTGTCATTATCTGGACTTCACAAATGAGGAAACCGAAGGATGCAGAGGTCAAGAGACTTGCCTTCAGTGATACAGCTAGAAAGTGTCTGAAGTCAAATTTGAACTCAAGCCTTCCCAATGCAATGTCTAGCAGTCTATCAAATATGTTGACTAAGTACTGATGTGAAACAAGATTTATAGAAGCATTTAAGTATATCCAAAATATATCCAAACTAATGCAAACTTACAAAAATACAAAGTAAGTATATCCAAAGTAATACAAACTTATTTCAAGCTAAAGATAATTCTAAAAACCGATGGAATCTAGAAAAGCTACCTCACCTAGCTAGGAAGGAGGATGTGGATTCTAACAGGCTCCCATATTAAATAAACTTGTGTACCTCATCTAGTCTTTCTATGAGATCATGGGGCTCTATTGTTTTTTTTAAATTAAAGGTATTAGAATGATCATCTAATAATATCCCACATATTTACAGATGAAAAAACTGAGGCCCAGAGAAGTGTTAAATACCTTCAGGAAAGGGTTTAGGTGATTTTAAATTTTATCCCCATCTACATAGCAGCCAGCATAGGGACTTAACCAAAAGGGATTTAGGGTTTCTTGAATTGAATTTTATTAAAAAAAAATTCATTCCAAGGGCCCAGAGGAAATCATTTCAAAGGAATGTAGCTTCCTGGTTGGGTCACACAGTGCTCAATGGACCCATTCAACATTTCATTTTACTTTACTATTGAGTTTTGCAAAGAAAGAATTTTTATAAAATTCTGCCTTTCCCAAGGCCTTGCCCATAGCTCCACTCAATATATATTTGTTGATCTGTTAATTGATTCTTTTTGTCATCTGCTTTCAATTCTTCCTCCCAGTGGAATAAAAAGCAACCATTTTTTTCTGGATCCTCCTCTTGTTTCTAATATATTTAAGGACTGTTTTTCTATTTCATTTTATGTCTTTGGCAAATTACATCCCATTTTCTGCTTTGACTTTTCTGACCTTATTCCTACAAGCCATAGCAATTTCTATTTCCTGCTAAACTCAACTTACTTTCTCTTCTTTGACAGTTCTGTTCTTAGCTTGGCCAACTTGCTTCCCCATCATTTTGCCCAGAAAGATGATCTCCTCCAGCCTGAAGTGGAAAAGTTCTTGGCTGATATTAGATATTTTTTGAAACTTTAAATTTGTCCTATAAAAAGAGGTAACCTTGGAAGACTCTCATGGCCCATTCTAAAAGCTCTGATTTTTTTTTAACTTGAATTTTGTGAATAAATTATTTTATTAAGGCATTGAGTGGTGATGACAGATAGACATACAGACAGACACAAAGACAGATGGGTAAATAGATAGATAGATACACACATAGATATATAGATTCATAGAGCTGTAAATATATACATCATAGATCCTTGAAATTTTGCAGTATTTTGCAACGTTAAAGACAATTTCAGTTCAGGTCATGGGGTATGGAGAAAACATCGTAACTGATATAGCAAATTCTTATTTAGCCAGATTTTAACTAACAGAAAATTAAAAAAATATTTTTAAAAATAGCATATAAACATAATTGATTCATAATATCCTCTTTTATTCAGAGACAGACCAAAAATGAGCTTGATTTGAGACCATGTAGCAATGCCATTCCATGTAAAGTTTCAAAATATTAAACTAACTATGGGTAGAAAGGGCATCTAATGAATGGTCCTACCTGCTTACTGATGACCTCTGAATGTTAACTTATCTTCTCAGCACTTTGGGGAAATGAAGGAATTCCCAAATTGACCCACTATCATTAAGATGCAATGACCCAGGGACACTGGCTGTTCTCCCCCTTACCCTGTCCTTCAGAGTAGGTATAGATCTTCTAACTAAGTGGCCAATTCTAACTGAGTATAACAGATTTGTCCTCCTCTTCTCTCTTCTATTCTCCTTTCCTTCTTGCTCTCCCTCTGTCCATATAGGGACATAGACACTTTCTTTCAGGTGCTCTGCCCAAAGGAATCTAAACTTTGATTGCTGAAACCTCAGAACATATCCAGGAGTTTATGGGCTAGAAGTCTTTATTAAGCACCATACCTTAAACCGAAATCACTCTGGCTCTCATTGATTGGTCAATAGATCCCAGCCCAAGCCCCACTTGGACATTGTTTGGTTTTTGATGGCTCAGACTGAGTGTATATAACAATTATTTCTGTTTTGACCAGAAAACCTAAGGATCTTCCCTTCCCAGATTGATTTTTTGACTAGGTAAAAGAGGCCATTATTTGTCTCAGTTCTTAGCTATCTTTAATCACTGAATGGGCATTGCCTCAGTCAAACAAGCCTGGAGAATATCTTAGCTTATAAAGGTCAAGGGCCCCCACTACATCTGAGGCCATTCCAGTTGTCCTGAACTATGTATCACCACTGGACTCAGATTTCTGCAGAGAAGAAAGTGAGGCTCCTGATTTTGCATAACCGTACCCCACTTAAAGTCATTTTATTTGCAAATCATGCCATCACCTTCCTGATTTCATGGTCCTCTTTCAGAATGACAAACAAACAACAAAATTTTCTGACTGTATCCATGGAACATGAGATCAATTTTAATTTGCTATTGAGACAAAATTCTGTTGATATACAAAAGGATCATTCTCTTCCCCTGTAACAAAAATGCAATATTCACAATGCTTATGGTGATTATAAATATGATGATGTAGTAGTGAATCATAAAATGTAACAGGCTCTCCATATGAGGAATAGAGCCAAAGCATTTATTCAAATACCAGCAAGCCAAGTCCTCAAACCAGAAAGTCAAAGTCATCATAGTAGCCCCTAAGTTGGTACATATAGTTAATGCACTTAGCACCCTCGTTCCAAGCCTTTAAAACAAAACAGACTCCCTCAGGCAAAAATCCTTCTCTCCTCACTCATGATAGCTGCTCAGTCTCCATAATGCTTGCTCCCAGCAGTTATCTTTCCTGGGCAGTTCTCAGCACAAATGCTCAGCAGAAATTCTGGCTGGCACTCAGGAGAAATTTGTGCTGGCATCGCTGCCTGTACCTCTGTGGCTCCTCAGCCATCACTATCTCCATCTGCTGCCACTCAGACAGTTATTTAGCCTGTCTGCAGAGACAGTTTTACCACGTTGTGGCTGTGGGGAATACTATAGGTTCTTGAAGTCATAGGTGAGAGCTAGGTGAAGGTGGACACCAAAGATGGATAAGTAACTTGGGAAAGAGTTTGATAAGCCCTCACACTAGAGATGATTGTCCTCCTGAAGACACCATACACCCAGGGGTGACGTCATAAAGCTTAGGAGTTTGGGCTAATAGAGAGTGGGGGATGCTAAAATCTGTGCCAGCTTGTCTAAGTTTTGAAAATAGAATTAAAATCAGTTTTCAATTTTAGAGATCTCAGAAGGCAGTTGGCCTCTTCTGCCACTTCCTAAGTACCTGAGGAGTGCATATTTGCTACCAGACCAGTTGCAGTAGTCTCATAGCTAATAGCAAAATTATTAGAAAGTTGAAGAAGAGAGGAAAAAGTGAGAGGAAAAAGTGGAAAGAAAAGAGTAAATTTGAGAGCGGCCAGGTAGCACAGAGAGTAGGAGCACCCGCCGCAGTGTCGGGATGACCTGGGGGATCGAATCCGGGCTCAGACACTTAGCACCCACCTAGAAACACGTGGCCATGTAAGCTTGAGCAAGTCTCTTAACCCCAATTGCTTTAAAAAAGTAAATTTGGTATTTATTACTATATATTCATTAGAGGTAAAAAAAATATATATGATCTAGTAAGTATTTTTCACAAAGGTGTCACTTGCAAATGTATCAGTGGGCCTTGAACACTGGTCTCCCAATTAATTATCCTTATTTCATGATGGCTGATTTCTTAGCATTTCCTTCTCTGTGTGAAGGAATAAAATTTCCTCTTTAAAACCTTGATTCCTATTTGTTTTTTTGGGTACCTGACAATGTAAAATTAATGAATGTGCCTTATTAATTTTAATTAATAAAAGCCTGACAAAGGCAGCTGTAGTAGACTGGAGACAATATCATTTCTGACTTAGCTTCTTCTGATGTACAATGAAATGGCTTCAAAGAGATTTCTACATATATTGACCTCTGGTTTTCATTTTTCTTATGAGTATGACATTTTAAACTAAATGTCCATTTTTCCTTCTTCTTAGAAGCTCCATCCTTTTTTTTGGGGGGGGGTGTATTCTGTTCTTCTTGAAGAGATATATATTTAGAATTATTTTGTAACCATGACTCTCATTCCTTCAAGTCTCAGTGGTACTTATGAAGGCAAAGTGTTTCCTTGTTTTAGGATCTCTAGTTGACTAGAGAGAAACAAATCTTGCTGAAGACAACCTGGTCGGCTGACAGCAAGGGTCTATTGCAACAAGTTGAGAGTAGAACACAGCCCCAGGAGCTGCGATAGCCCAAATTAGATGTGTGGCACAGATGGGCCAGAGCAGACTTCATTGGACTGATTCAATGGCAGCTGTCATGGTTTCAAGATTTCTCAAACCATGAATGACAAAGAGAAAGTTAAAGATCAGTGGGAAACTCTATTGGAACTGGGTGAGAGAAGAGCATGGTTTGGCCCTTGCCCCATGGTGACAGATGTGGCAGCAGAGGCTGCCACTGCTGCCTCATGACTGCCTACTGAGCTCCAGGCCTACAGATCATAGGGGCATCAAGCAACCATTCAGAGGTTAGTTGCTTTTGCTTCAAATGCTTGGATCTTGGTCATAGTCTTGGGTGGTGGTTCTGCAGTAAGGAGCGTTAGAGTGGCAGGGCTTATGGTGGTTGTAGAGAGGGCATCCTCCTCACAGTTCTGAGGAAGGACCTGGAAGAAGCTCTGACAACAGCAGCAAAAAAACCCCAAAAAAATTGGGACACAAAAATCTCTCCTCTGGAAGCAGATTTGTACTGTGGCAAATAGCTCAAAGTAACTCTTTGGCAAGATCAGCAAATAGATAAAGCACAATCAGAGTGTAGAACTGTTTTTGCTAACAAAGATCACCAAAAATAGAAACACAAGAAGAAAGCAAAGTCAAAACTCCTGCATCAAAAACCTCCAAGAATATTATGAATAAGTGGCAGGCCATGAAGGAGCTGAAGAAGGATTTTGAAAATCAAGTAAAAGGAGTAGAGGAAAAAATGGGAAGGAAAATGAGAATGATCCAAGAAAATCATAAAAACCAAGTAAACACCCTGGTAAAGAAGACCCAAAGAATACTGAAGAAAATGAGACCTTAAAAATAGACTAACTCAAATAGCAAAAGAGGTCCAAAAAGCCAATGAAGAGAAGAACACCTTAAAAAGATGAATTTGTCAGGTGGAAAAGGAATTTCAAAAAGTCAAGAGAGAAAATAATTCCTTCAAAATTAGGTTGGAACAAATGGAAGCTAATTATTTTATGAGAAATCTAGGTACTATAAGACAGATACAAATAAAGGACAAAATAGAAGCCAATGTGAAATATCTCATTGGAAAATTCACTGACCTGGAAAATAGATCCAGGAGAGAGAATTTTAAAAAAAATTATTGGACTACCTGAAAGCCATGACCAAAAAAATAGCCTAGACATCATCTTTCAGGACATTATCAAGTAAAATTGCCCTGAGATTCTAGATCCAGAGGGCAGAATAAGAACTGAAAGAATTCACCAATATCCTCTTAAAAATGATACCCAAAAGAAAACTCCTAGGGATTTTATAGTCAAATTACAGAGTTACCAGGTCAAGGACAAAATATTGCAGGTAGTGAGAAAAAAAGAATTTGAGTACTGTGGAAACAAAATCAGGATAACACAGTATCTAGCAGCTTCTACATTAAGGGACTGAAGGGCTTGGTATGTGATATTCTGGAGGTCAAAGAAGCTAGGATTAAAACCAAGAATCACCTACCCAGCACAACATAGTATAATACCTCAGGGAAAATATTGGCATTTAATTAAATAGAGTATTTTCAAGCATTTTTTGAAGAAAAAAACCAGACTTGAACAGAAAATATGACATACAGAGACAAAAATTAAGAGAAGCGGGGGGTGGAGCCAAGCAGTGTAGAAGCAGGAAAACTCCCTGGGGTCCTCCCATAATCACCTCAAATACTTATAAAGAATTACTCTAAACAAACTTTAGGGGTACAGAACCCACAAAGTGACAGAGAGAAACACACCTCCCGCTGAAGAGAGCCTGGCAGACTGACAGGAAAGGTCAATCACAACACACTGGGTGAAGAGCCCAGCGTTGTGTAAGACTCAGGATTTAGCCCCAGAGCTTCACGACCAGCCATGGCTAGAGCAGACTTCAGGATACTGGATCAACAGCAGCTGTGGCAGTTTCCAGAATTATCAACCCCAAAATGCAAAAGACAAACTGAGAGGTAAGTGGACTTTGGGAACAGGGGGTCTGTGTGTGAGGTCCAGGCTCTGCCCCTGGGGCAAGAAACAACTGACATGCAGTGGCCAACACTGCATGGCTCCTTCAGAGCTCTTGGCCTGCAGATTGTAGGATTCCCAAGTATCCAGTCTGAGGAGTAATTAAACTTGCTTTAACCTGCTTGGATCCGGATTGATGTCTAGGGTGGAGGTCCTAGGGTGCATGAACAGTGTGGTAGAGCCAGGGGAGGTTTCTGAGAGGGCACCCAAATAATAGCTCTGGCACCTGAGAAAACCCAAGCGATTTCAGAAAAAACTCCCTTCTCAGGAAGCAGAGTTCTACTGTAGCAAAAACTTAAAAGTTAAGTAATCGAGTGGCAGCATGAGCAAGCAAAGGAAGCAAAGCAAACAGAGCAATTTAACTTTGGATTCCTTTTGGGAGGACAAAAGCAATCCAAGCAAGGAAGAGGATGAAGACAACAGTTAGAACTCCTGCACCAAAAGCTTTCAAGAAAAAGATGAACTAGTTACAGGCAATACAGGAGCTTAGGAAGGATTTTGAAAACGAAATAGGAGAAGTGGAGGAGAAATTGGGAAGAGAAATGAGAATGATGCAAGAAAATCATGAAAAGTGAGTCAACAAACTGACTGAAGAAAATAACACCTTAAAAATAGACTAAATCAAATGGAAAAAGAGGCTCAAAAAGCCAATGAGAAGAAGAATGGCTTAAAAAGACAAATTTGGCAGAGGCAAAAATAATCTTAAAAGCTCACTGAAGATAATAATTTCTTCAGAGTTAGATTGAAGCAAATGGAAGCTAATGACTTTCTGATAAATCAAGATACAAATAAACAGATTAAAAGAAATAAAAAAAATGAAGGTAATGTGAAGTATGTCATTGGAAAAGCCACTGACCTGGAAAATAGAGCTAGGAGAGAGAATTTTAAAAATATTGCACTACCTAAAAGCCATGATCCAAAAAAGAACCTAGAAATCACCTTTCAAGAAATTCTCAAGGAAAATTGTCCTGGTGTTTTAGTACCAGAGGGAAAAATATGGGTTGAAAGAATCCGCCAATCCCCTCATGAAAAAATATCCCAAAAAGAAACTCCTAGGAATATTATAGCCAGGTTCTGGAATTCCCAGATCAAGGAGAAAATATTACAAGCAGCCAAAATGAAATAATATGAATATTGTGGAAACAGAAGCAGGGTAACATTCTTTGCCAACACAAAAAGCTGCTGTAAATACTTTTTGTACATACGGGTCTTCCTCCCACTTCTCTGATCTCTTTGGGATATAACCCTAGAAGTGGTATTGCTGGGTCACAGTATATGAAATTATTTGTAACCCTTTGGGCATAGTTCCAGATTGCTCTCCAGAAAGACTGAAAAAGTTCACAACTCCACCAGCAATGCATTAGTGTTCCAATTTGCCCACATCCTCTCCAACATTTATCATTTTCCTGTTTTGTCATCTTAGCCATTCTGACTGGTGAGATGTGGTACCTCAGAGTTGTTTTGATTTTAGGAGAGGTGACTCAATTTCCAAAAGTCCTCTCTTTAGAACATACCTCAATCTGCATCTTCTTCATGAAGTCTGTCCTCATTCTCACATCCACTTTTGCCCTCCCTCTGAAATTACCTTGCATTTTGCTAATGTGTGTTTATTCAGTTTATATCTATGCTGTATATATGTTTTGCATATATTCATCCCCTATATTATAATTTAAGCTCATTAGAACTGAGGATTGCTCCTTTGTTATTTTATCTCCAGTGCCTAGTGAAGTGACTTTCACTTACTATAAATATGTTGACTGATACCATCCGCTCCCACTCACCGGTGGTCAGTGATTTTTAGATTATAGTCAAAAGTAAATCTCTTCCTTAGGAGCATGTGGTGGTAGTAAAAATTGGGGCCTTTGGGAGCCAAGTTCTCCTATTGAGAAAACAGGGAACAGCATGAACTCAGAGCAAAAATGGAGTGCCATGCCCCCAGCTTCAAGATTCCCATACAGCTACTCTTCTAGAAGGATTTCATTTATATAGATCTTGTCTCCTGGACTCTCTTGTAAGGCCCTTGTGAGCAATAAATACTTGTTGAATTGGTTAATTAGCAAGAATATTAAATTAACCAGAACAATCTATTTCCTAAGTATGCTAGATAAATGAGAGGGTAGTGTTGCCTTATCTATGATAGCAATTCAGAAATGGAGATTCCACCTCCCATCAGAACAGATCCTCATCAGTGGGGCCACTAAAGGGAATTTTTCATGATAAAATATGTCATTTCCATAGGTGAGGAAAGGTGGAAGACTCTTATGTAAGCCACTTGTAACAGAACATTGTTTAATGAAAGGTTATAATAAACTGGCTTATCTAATAAAATGTCCTGGCTGGCACTCAGTGCAGTTCATCAGCAGGGGGTATGATTTGCATAGTAATTAAGACACATCCTTCAGAATAAGATTCAGAGCCCTGTTCACATTTGTTTCTCAATTTTTGCAGCCTCCTGGCTCAGCCACCTCCATCAATTTAGGTATGGGGTAGGCTATGATTCATTCCAGCAAATGCCAGAGGGAGATGTGGAAATGATTCTGTATTCAGGCCTCTTTCACAACAAAATGCTGTGGTCTCTGTAAGTGCTCAGCCTTTTTTAATCCAAAAGTAGTTCTAGGAGGGGAAAGAGCACTGGGGCATTGGGAAGGTCATTGCACTTAGATGGGAGGCTTGGGTTTGAGTCATGCCTCTGATTTTTGACTATGGATAAATAAATAAAAGGTTCAGACCCTCAGATCTCCAAAATGAGGTGATATGGAGAGGTTGTCATTGGGTAGTATATACAGATTTAAATGGTGTAAGTTTCTAGTTTGAAAATGTCCTTCAACATGCATATCAGTCATTCAGCTATCACTAACTTGTGATCTCAAAGAGACACCTATAGTTGTGAGAGGAAATCTGATTTGCTAGGATCACAATGAATAAATAAATGGGGAAAATATAAAACAAAACAAAACAAATTAAAAAAAAACAACAGAAACATGTGCTAAGGATTTATTACATGCCATACAATGGAGATACAACTACAATTTAAAAATGTGACTGTTATCAAGTAGCTGTCACTCTAATTAGAGGAGAAAATGTAGGAAACGAAGAACAGATTTAAAGCCCCTGAGGTTCTAAGCCTTCAACTACAGGGGAAAAAAGAACCAAGCAATTCTTGCCACATGTAAGAGAGAATCTTTGAAACCAGCTGACCTTTCCTCTCTTTATTATGCCATGTCACTTTCATTTCTCACCTCTAAAATAGAGCTAATCATACTTCTCTGATAATAACGCTTCTCCCTCATGAGGTTGTATACACAATTGTTACTTTACAAATATTTCTTGAATGAATGAATTAAAGAAACATTTCAATTCAGTCAATCATTCAATCAACAAGTGTTTAGGAGTTCAAAATGGACAATCCCTGTTCTAAGAGCTGATGGTACATATATAATTCCCGGTTACAAAAATTGCCATGTTTTCAGTCTAGGCAATGATATCACCACCTTTAAGTTCCTACTTTTCAGTTTTAGAGGGTTTTTTAAATGAAAAGTTATGAATTTAGTAACACTTCATGTTCCTAGTTAATAAAATTCCTTACCTTTAGGCATAATTAGCGCTCTCTGCCTAATTTAGCATTTATGTTTATCCCTCATTAATTATTGGGCTCTTTGTGGTTGAGTCAAAATTCTAGTTACTGGAAATTTTCAAGTAATAGCATAGAGATTTTCTTTTAGTTTCTGTGGATAGAGAAGCACTAGAAAGGAAAGTTAGGGAAAAAGCTAACCTTTTGGAGAGGCCTGCTGAAGCCTGAGTCTTCTGATCCAAGGTGCCTTTAAAGGCAATAACCATCCTTGATGGCTCCTTCCTCTACCACATTTGGTGCTGACTTTTGCACCTCAAAGCTACTCTTGAAAGCTACATAGTGTCATATTTGGATTATCTCCCTTCTCCAGTCTCTTATTTTATAGAAAATCCTAATAGTTGCAACAAAGTTTAGCAGTCTTTGGGAACAATTTTCCCCTTTGATGCCATTTCCCTTCATCTAATGACTTTCAAAGACTTTTCACACTTAAATCTAAGGACTTTTGATTAATTAACTTCTTTTTTTCCACCTAGGTAAGGTTTTAGAGCTTAAATAGGATGGGGTGGTTTCAACACCACAGTTATATGAAAAAAAGGCAAAATCAGAAACTGATATTCTAATGGGGGAGAGGATGAAAATAACTATGTGTGTTTAAAAAACATATACAGGGAAATTGGAGGGAATCTTAGAGATAGTATACTAGCTGTGGAGGTGGGCCAAGAGATCCAGAAAAGTCTTCTGTGCAAGATGAGATATAAAAGCTGAATATGGAAGGAAGTCACTAAAGCAAGAAGAGTGGTAAGGAGAGAGAGAATTACAAAGATAGAGAATATGTAAAAAAAAATCCACCAATTCAGGAGAGTGTTTTGTTTTGTTCTTTGTTTTTGTTTGTTTTTTTTTGGGGGGGGGGGGCTGCAAGAGAGCCAATACTGCTACATAATACAGTATATCAAGGAGATGAGGAGAAAAAAATCAAAGACTAGAAAGGAGGGAAAGAGTCTTGGTTGACTTTAATACATTGGTTTTGTATATTTGATCATTGGTGTAATGGATGAAGAAAACAAACATTCTTAAGTTAACGATGTGTCAGGAAGTTTGTGATTTAATAGAGAGCCACTGGAATCATTTGAGTAGTTGATTATTACTATTGTTTAATCATTTTTCATTTATGTCTGACTGACTCTTTGTGAAGACATTTAGGATTTTCTGAGCAAAGATACTGGAGTACTTTGCCATATTCTTTTCCAGCTTATTTTATGGATGAAGAAACTGAGGGAAAAAAGTTAAGTGACTTACCCAGGGCCACACAGCTAATAAGTGTCTGAGGTCAGATTTGAACTAAGGAATTTGAGTCTTCCTGACTCCAGACCCAGTGATCTATCTACTGTAGATTCCACTCAGATTATTAAATTAGTTCAATTAAATAAAATGTTGCTATTATATCTTTATACCTATATGTTTTATGTGTGTACATATACACATATATGCATTCAATCCAAAAAATAAAGTGTTTACAAACATTGTTGAAGCTGAAGCTCACAAAAGTATGGGTTGATATTGCAGGGATTATTAATGCCAATATTCCAAAGGAAAGAGACACATCAGGATGAAATGGCTTAGTTCATGCAGTCAGGAAACACTAGCGGTGAGATTAGACTCAGAAAATTCCTTATTCCATGTCTAGCATGCTCTTGATCATGCTACCACACCAGAAGACTGGCCAATGTGAGAGATGTTGTACAATACGGTATTTTATGTAAGATATTTTCATGTGCCCTCTGAGAAAGTTGCATGGAAAACTCTTTGTAAGCCTGCAGTAGTTATACGTGTATGTGTACATGTACCCACTGTATCAGCAATGCAATATTCACAATGCCTACGGAAATTGTAAATATGCTGATGTGGTTATCCATCACAAAATATATCAGCCTTTCTATATGGGCGATAAAGCAGGAACATTTATTAAAATACCAAAAGACTGAGTCCCAAAACCAGGAAGTCAAAGCCATCAGAGTAGTTAAGAAATTGGTACAGGCAGGTAAAGTAGAAAGCACCCGCATTCTCAAGCCTTTAAAACAGAACAGGCTACTTCAGGCAAAGGTCCTCCTCTCCCCACTCACAGCATCCAGGAAGCATGCTCCCAGCAGCTCCAGCCCCTGGCAGTCCTCAGCAGGTGTCCTTAGCAGAAATTCTGGCTGAATCAAAGAGGGGTTTGCTGCCACTGCCTCTGCTGCTGCTGCCGTTGTCGCCGCCATTGCTAGCCACCGCAGGAACTCTAGTTTGGCTTCTGCTTCCTCTTGCTCCCCCCCTTCCTGCTACATCAACAAGTCCAGTGGGGCATGGAAGATCTTTAAATCCCATAACCCTGACATTCGGCCCCAAGATATTTCATGTCCCTTACTTGGCAAAAGTACATTAGGAAGAACTGGTGTCAACCAAATTTCACAACAATATAAAAAGAATAGCACACAATAAACACAGAAAACCATATTTTAGGGTGGGGCTTGAGCACAACTTCCCCATCATTCCCCCCACCCTGAACAAATGGGGCCCCAAAATATTGTGGTAAGGGGTGAAGGTCTCTTCTTCCATGGCTACTTGCTGCTGAAATCGGATGTTGAGCTGTCCTTGTCCTAGGGGGTCCCATTTGAGAGGTCAGTTCTTAATATGCTTGATTCCAGGTCTAAGGGTTACACATCACAGTTGCAGACAGGGGGTGACATCCATCTTAAGCTATCAGGCATCTACAGGTGGAGGGAAGCAAGCCTGTGGAAACAAATCTAGCAAACAAGGTGAACAAACAGTCAAGTATAAGCAAAGAGACAATAACCAGATTATTGTAGCCTCACTCACGGTATAATAAATGAGTTAAGGGTACAATTTTGTTATCATCTTCTCCAGAATAAACAATAGTTACAGTGTAATCCCTTCCATGTGCTATAATCTCTGCATCCTTTGAAACATCATCTGGCTTCCATTTTACCCACACTTTAGCTCCTGATTTTTTCTATCAGTAGAACCAAATCCTTCAGTTCCTCTGACAGTTATTTTTGAAGGAGGGTCAGTTTTTACAAGTGGTATTGTTTTACAAGGAATGATAATCACTTGAACTATCCTATCATTTTTGTGAATCTTTATGGGCCCTTCACCTAAATTCTGGAATGTTACAACAATTTCTCCTTGATAATTAGAATCTATTACTCCAGCCAATACATGTATTCCTTGAGCTGCTAATCCTGATTTGGTTAAAATCTGTCCTAAGTGATATTTAGGGATTCTTCTGCATACCCCAGTGGAGATTTTTCTTATTTCTTTTCTTTCCAACCAAAAGTCCTCTAAACAATGTAAATCATACTCCACCGAACCAGGTGTTCCTGGGTAAGGTGCTGAGACATCTGGCCTCAATGTCCAATACTCAATATTTGGGATCTTTTCTGTTTGTTGTTTTCTTATTTGCAGATTTGGGGTCATCATTCTGGCTAGAGGTGTACTTCCTCCCAATGGTCTATTATTCAAATTATGCAAAGCCATGAACAAATTATCCTTCCAATGTTGATATGAACTATTGGAACATAACTTCCTCAACTGTTCTTTCAATTTCATTGCCTTTGAAATGTTACCCATTGTCGCTTTGAATCTGCATTGGGGTTCCATAATACAGACTTATGAGATCTAGAGTTTTACAAGTGTTTTTCTGGGTTGCATTCTTATAAGTACAAGCCACTAGTACACCTGAATAGGTGTCAACACAAGTACATATAAATCTGCATCCTTAATCCAGTGGTAGTGGACCAATATAATCTATTTGTCAGATTTGGGCTGCGACTTTTCCTCTTGCTATCTCTCCAGTTACTACCCGAGGAACAGTTCGCTCCTTTTCCAATTGACATATATGACATTTTTCTGCTATCTGTTTTAACAGTGAATGAGAGATACTAATACCTCTATCTTGTGCCCACTGGTGTGTGGCCTGGACCCCCAAATGGCCTGCGGTTTGGTGGACCCATTTTGCTAATACCGGATCATTAGTTGTTGTCAAAGTAGGGACAATATGTTCAGTAGCAATCTTTGCCAGTCGATCAGCATGAGCATTGTATTCACGTTCTGGTGTGGTGGGGGCCACGTGAGCATCTACATGAAAAACTGACAAGTCAGTGACCAAAGACATGTTCCAGATATCTTCCCATAATTCTTTGCCCCAGACTTGTTTGCCATGAATTTCCCAATTTTCATTTTTCCACATGGGCATCCATGTAGCTAACCCATTAGCTACCACCCATGAATCAGTGAATATATGACACTGTCCTCCTTGTTCTAATTTGATGGCTTGATATACTGCCATAAGTTCAGCATATTGGCTACTTCCAGCTATCCCAGTACTTTCCAAAATCTTTCTAGTACATGGGTTATAGGCCACTGGTTTCCAATGTCTTTTTTTGCCCCAAATATTTTGCCATCCCATCAGTAAACTATGCATGTCTCTTTTGTTCCTCAGTTAATACATCATATCCCTCATTCCATTTTACAGTGGACCTACCAACTGTTGCTTTGGCTCAGGGGGTGTGTCATTCCTCTCAATTTCTATGTTTGCTACAGATTCATGTAGAGCAGAGACTCCGCTTTTGCCTGTTTTCTCTCTATTTTAAATATACCACTTCCATTTGATTATACTAGCCTCTTGGGCATGTCCAATTCTGTGAGAAGCTTGGGTACTCATTACCCAGGTCATAATAGGGATTCCAGGTCTTAATATCACTTCATGGCCCAGAGTCAGTTGTTCGGTCTCCACCACAGCCCAATATGCAGCTAAAAACTGCTTTTCAAAAGGTGTATACTGGACTCCAGATGAATGGAGAATTGCCTACACCAAAATCCCAAAGGTACATTTCGGCTTTCTTGTTTTGCCATAAGCTCCAGTTTGCATAATCATCTTTTACAGTCACTTGCAATTCCACTGAACCATTTTTCATAGGCCACAAAATCTAGGACCAATTGTATGGCGGCCTTAGCTTCTTCAGTGTTATTCCTCCAGCACCTTGATCAGTGATTCTTACTATCCAAGACACTAAAGACTCTCCCGTTCTTTGGGTGAATCTACTCAATATATCAGTGATCTCCTGTTGAGTGAAATCCTCAATTATCTCCCTGGACTCTGTTTTTCCCGGGTGGTTCTCCGGTATTCTTCTTCATATGGGGAGAGCTTCTATGTTAGAAGACTCCTCATCTAACATTGCTCCATTCTTCTCACACACATTGTCCTGGAAGCTGTCAGGGCAACTCTGCCCAGCCTGTACAAAAGCTGCATGCACATTCCTTCTGCTAGCTTTTTGCTTCCTTTTAGCTACATGAACAGTAGCTTGCTCCTGGAACACATGATTCCCTCTAGTTTGCTCTTCTGAATGCTGTGACACAGAAGAATCTTCAGGCAAACCAGCTGACTCCCTAGCCATCCGAGCTCTTTCCTCCAGCAGTTTATCCCTATTTTTACACATAAGGTGATAACTTGTTAGCAGGACCCAGCCTCTACTGCACACTCCTGCCATTTCTTTGCCTGGTTCTTTGGGTATTGCTTACAAATATCTTTCAAAATCTCCAGGTTCTCCCTCTTTTAGCTTTGGTTCCCAGTTTTCACAGGGCCTTGCGCTTTTGGCCTATTCTCTGGCTAGGGAAGAATAAAGCATATCCTTCCATCCTGGAATAGTCATTCTTGCCTCTAAAGCCCCACTGCTTCCAAATAGAGGCCTGATATTTTGTGATTCCATCCTGGTCTCCAAATGTATCAGCAATGCAGTATTCACAATGCCTACGTAGGGAAATTGTAAATATGCTGATGTGGTTATCCATCACAAAATATATCAAGCTTTCTATATGGGAGATAAAGCAGGAACATTTATTAAAATACCAAAAGACTGAGTCCCAAAACCAGAAAGTCAAAGCCATCAGAGTAGTTAAGAAATTGGCACAGGTAGATAAAGTAGAAAGCACCCACATCCTCAAGCCTTTAAAACAGAACAGGCTACCTCAGACAAATGTCCTCCTCTCCCCACTCACAGCAACCACCCAGTGTCCAGGAAGCTCTCTCCCAGCAGCTCCAGCCCCTGGCAGTCCTCAGCAGGATTCTTTAGCAGAAATTCTGGCTGACTCAAAAAGGGCTTTGTGCTGCTGCTGCCACTGCCTCTGCTGCTGCTGCCACTGTCACCGCCACTGCTAGCCACTGCAGGAACTCTAGCTTGGTTTCCACTTCCTCTTGCTCCACCACTTCCTGCTACATCAGCAATGAAGAACTTTAAATCCCATAACCCTTACACCCACACATATGTATTATTTATGTGATGATGATGATGATGATGATGATGATGTTTGCAGGACCATAGACTTAAAGCCAGTGGTGACCTCACAATTGAGCAACTTCATTTTAGAGGTGTGGGACCTGAGGTCCAGACGTTGACCTCTATTTCCCAATGTCATCCACATGGCAGAAATGATAACTCTGCTTCTTAAACTCCAAAGCCAGCATTCATTCTTCCATACTACATCGTACTTCAAATTTCTAAAGTATGCCAAATGGTTCATAAACTGCCAAATGTTCGATGAATTCCAGTTATAATACTAATTCAAAGATATAACAGTTTTAGACTTGTTGTTTAGGACTTGTTCTTTCATCTTCAGTATAACATAATAAAACAATAAATTACTTTTATAAAATGCTTTAACATTTGAAAAGCATTTCACAAACTTTATCTCATGATCCTCACAAGAACCCTAAGAGGTACATGCTGTTATTATCGTTATTTTCCAGATACGAAAACTGAGGCAAAGAGACTAAATGATTTCTCCAGTTTCACTCAGTTAGCAAGTATCTGAGACCAGATTTGATCTCAGATCTTTCTGAGTCCAGCACCTCTATCCCCTGTGACACCTAGTATTAACCATGTCCTGAGATTGCCTTCACCAGTGCTGTAATGCAAAGTCTTAAAAGTTCCTTGGGTCAGGGGCAGCCAGGTGGCTCAGTGAGTAAGAGCACCGGTTCCAGTGTTGGGATGACCTGGGGATCAAATCTGCGCTCAGCTACTTAGCACCACACCCAGAAATAACTGGCTGTGTAACCTTGAGCAAGTTACTTAACTTCGGTTGCTTTAAAAAATAAAGTTCCTTGGGTCACTCTCAGTTTAGGAGACTTGATCAGCATCAGACAAATGTTATATGTCAAAGGTAGAAGTTATATGGAGGTCTTCTTACCTCTGAGAGCAGCTCTCTACCTACTGTAACAAACTGCTTGTTTGCCTCTTTCTTTATTCAGTAATTTCAGTCATGTCCAAATTCGTACAACCCCATTTTGGGGTTTTCTTGACAAGTATACCAGAGCGGTTTGTCATTTTATGCTCCAGTCATTTTAGAGATGAGAAAGTGGAGCAAACAGCTTTAAGTGACTTTCCCATGGTCACACAATTAGTATGTTTCTCAGGCTGGATTTGAACTCATCACAATAAGTCTTACTGGTTCCAAGCTCACTGGAGCTGTGCCACCTAGCTGCCCCCAAATTGCTTGTAGTAATATTAATATTGATATAATACTAATCATACTACCCACAAGAAAGGGTTGATGGAACTGAAATCTTTTTTTTTTTAATTTTCAAAGGATGAAATATAATGTTTTACTATTATGCTTATTTCACTCAATAAAAGGAAGGTCTTCCTAAAGATGCTAGTTGTCCAAAGATCAAATGGGTCAAAATAGTGGTAGTCAATTCCCCATTCCAGTAAGTCTTCAAGGAAAGGGTGGATACTCTTTTATAAGAAATGTTGAGGGGGTAATTCTTCTTTCAGGTACTCTGAGGACTGAATGTTCTTTCATGTCTGCATAAAGTATCTTCATTTCTCTGGTCCTCAGTTTCCTCATCTGAAAAATGCAGAGGATGGAATAGAAGATTTTCAATGCCTCTTCCATTTCTGTATGCTATGATTCTAAGATTCTCTTTGACCTTCTTTTATTCTATATTTGCAAAGAAGGAAAAAAATGAAATGAAGCAAAACAAAATACTTATGCTAAATATGAAATAGCATCTGTATAAGCAAAGCATTTTGTTATCTTCATAATGCCAAAGCTACAAAAAGATAAGCTTTTATTATAATAATCTTTTTTTTAAATCAGTCCTTGAAACAGGAAAGACATTTATTCATCATAAATTCATTCATTAATTGCAGAGTAATCCAGATAATGGTAAAGAAGTAATTGACATGAGGTCTTCTAGATCTTGTATTCCTTGCCTTGTGAAGGTAATCCAGAAGGTCTTATCTCCAAATTGAAATGCCCTTATTCACATTAATTATATTTTTAGGCTGCCTTGCCTCTGCATGACATGAAAGAAATGGAGGGCCAGAAAGGAGCATTTGTCCATAAGAGACGACAAGGCCTGTATTCTTGTATAGAAGGCATTTAAAGTGATGCTATGCATCTTCAGAAAATTTGGCTGGTATTATTTGGAGTTGGATCTTTTCATGGGTAAATAACTTTTTCATCAGCTATGTGTTTAACCTTCCTATGTCCTTTTACCCAAGGATGGATTCTTTTTGTTTTCCCTCTTTTTCCTTTCTCAGTACACTTTCAAAAACTCCTACTAGTAAATATGTAAATATGTATATGCATATATATGCTAAGTAAACACATGAAAATTACAACAATGTATTTTTACAAAATTTTATTTCTTCAAGTGCTTATTAAGGAAATGCCACTGAAATAGCTTTATTAGCATCAGTGGCCTTTAAAAAGCAATTACAGAAATCAATTAAGAATGTTTTGGCCTAGAATTGTAGGGATGAATCAAATGGCATTCCTGTGCAAGCAGCTAGGTGGTACAGTGGCTACTAAAGCTGGACATAGAGTCAAGAAGAAACGAGTTCGAATTTGGACTCACTAGCTAGGTGAGCTTGGGCACCATGTTTAACCTTTGTTCTTCTCAGTTTCCTCAAATGCAGAATGAGTATAATAGGGGGCGGTTAGGTGGCACAGTGAGCAAAGCGCTGGCCCTGGAGTCAGGAGGACCCGATTTTGGTGCTGGCCTCAGACATTTAACACCCACATAAGAAAAAAGAAAAAAAAAAGCAGCCGTGTAACCTTGGTCAAGTTACTTAATCCCAATTGCCCTCCAAAAGGGCAAAAAAATGGGATTAATAATAGTACTAATTTGGAAGTCTGTTGTAAAGATCAATTGACATAATATTTGTAAAGCACTTAGCACAGTGCCCGGAATATAGTAGGTGCTATATAAAGGTTTACTTCCTTCCCTTCCTAAAACTACTTCTAATCTTTGATGTCTTAGACTTAAAATATAGATTTGCTCATAACACCATGCAGCCATCCATCCATCCATCCATCCATCCATCCATCCATCCATTCATCCATGCTTCCTTCCATCCATTTATTCATCCATTCATCAATTCATTTGACACATGCATTTCTAAGAATAGTGTTTACAAGAAACCGTGTTATACATTTGGGGAATAACAAGAAGACACTCTCAGGCTTCTTTTATCTTGCAATCTAATTGGGAAGGTCCAGACAAGGCAATGAGTCATGTAACAATGGTAACAAGAAGGAACTGACAGAGGTCAAAGGGAGAAAGTTCATTTCCAGTGGGATCAGTATGTGTGTGAGGAGGAGTGTTGGGGGGGGGTGGGATTGTTATGTAGGGTTTTTAGTGTTAAAGGAAAGAAGCATCAAATCAGTGGTATCCCTAACAGGTCTTAAAGGACTGACTAGAATTCATAGAATTTCAGAGTTGGAAGGGATCTCCACAGTTATCTGCACTGACCTCCCCAACACCTTTTTATTAAAATAAACTTCCTAAAGCTAAAAATTATAAATCACATGGACCCAAGTATTATCTCCTAGGTTGTTGAGATGTGAGTTGAATTGGGATGCTAGAGAAATTGGCTCCCAAACTAAGGAGAAAGGTTATCCCTGAACATTAAATTCAGAGCAAACTTAGACAATAGTAGAGATCCAGTGTAGGCATGTGTGACTCATTCCAGTCCCAGGAATTCTGAGTTTGCCCAGTTGGATGGCTTTGCAAATGGGGGTTCTTTACTCCTTGGCATATTTTCCAACTGGCAAATAGAAAGGCACTTGGAAAGTCCAAAGCCCACCTGCTCATTTACCCTAGAAGCATGTTTTGACATAGAAAGTCAGCTGCTAAGTTCCAAATGCTGTTCTATATATTTCCTACCCAACACTTACAGATCTCTTTCCCAGTGTTTCAAGGCATATTTCAAAAATTGTTCCAAAAAAGCACATCAAATTCCCCACTCTTGTTGAGGTCTCAGCATGATGCAGTCATGGCCTACTTGTGATTATGATGTGGGTATTTGCCAGAGAAATTAGCAGTGGCAGACTATAATGATACCACACATGGCTTTGACACTTTTAGAAGCTTGATGCAGCACATAGAGTGATTAACTCAGAATCACAGGACCTGAATTCCAATCCTGGCTGTCACATAATACCTGTGGCACCTTGGGCAAGTCACTTAACATCTTTGGGCCTCATATTTCTTCTTTGTGAATAGATGGGGCTGAATTACATGGTTTCTAAGGTCCCTTCACCATCTGAATTTATTATCTCATGAACTTTGACCAGACCCATGATGAAACACTTTTCAAGAATTCATAGGATTAGAGATGACAAAATTCAACCACATCCTTTTATAAAAAGAGAGGGCAATGAAATTAAGAGAATGACCACTCCAGTTACAGCAAAGTACATTTAAACAATTCATTACTTACAGGAAGCTAGATGGCAAAGTGAATAGAACTGGGCCTAGATTCAGGAAGAAATAAGTTCAAATATGACCTCAGATGTAGGTGCAGTGGGCAGAGGGATGAAGTTGGAGTCACAAAGTCTGAATTCAAATCTTGATTTACACAATGCTCATGTGAACCTAGACAAGTCACTTACCCTCTGTTAGGGTCTTTGTTTCCTTAATTCAATAATGAAATTTCCTAAGCCTCACAGGCTTGCTCTGAGGGTCAAATGAGATATTTTTATAAAAATGTTTAACACAATTCTTGGCACATAATAAGCACTAAATAAATGCTTTTTCCATTCCCTTCCCTCCTTACAACCTCCTTGGGGAAGGGTAGTACTAGATATAATGGATGGAGAGATTAATAATTAAATTCAATAAGCATTTATTAATAAGTAGTACATGCAAAAGAAAAAAAACATAGAGTGATGTGTACATGTTTATAAATGCTTATATATTCAGATATGAACAAACACATGCACACACACACATATATACACAGTTATACACACACACATATATACACAGTTATACAAAGCATCACTCATGTATCAGAATTTAGAGTCTTAGGAGTAAAGATGGAGCTATATGCTAAAACATGAGAATAGCAGCTTCCTTCTGGAGATGCAACGAATCTACAAGGTTAGAGGTGGCAAGGTTCCCCAGGGTGGGGAACCCCATGTTTTTATTTTATTTTTTTTAAGCAATCAGGGTTAAGTAACTTGCTCAAGGTTACATGGCCAGTTATTTCTGGGTGTGGTGCTGAGTGTCTGAGCCCGGGATTCGATCTCCAGGTCTTCTCAACACTGGAGCCGGTGCTCTT
This sequence comes from Petaurus breviceps papuanus, assembly GCF_028583685.1. Lineage (NCBI taxonomy): Eukaryota > Metazoa > Chordata > Mammalia > Diprotodontia > Petauridae > Petaurus > Petaurus breviceps. The sequence goes on along the minus strand of NW_027185697.1, from coordinate 22,308,863 downwards.
ACTCGCTGTGCTACCTGGCCGCCCCTAAACCCCATGTTTTTAAATGATGTTTGCCTTAATGGATTGTAAACTCCAGTTCATGTCTCCTGACTCTAGATATCACTTAGAGTTCTGTCCTGGACCCTCTTTACTTCTCCTTCTATATTCACTTGGTGATATCATCTCCCGTGGATTTAATTACCATTTTATCAAATCTATATAAAAATCAGATAATCAAGGTATTCAATATCAAGTAAGGCATAGAGGTTGGAATAGATGTGTGAAAATTGAAACATTAAACATTGTTTGTGGAATTCTGAACTTATCCAACCATTCTGGAGAACAATTTGGAACTATGGCTAAAAGGTAATCAAACTGTGTATACCGTTTTTATCTAAAAATATCATTAGTAAGTTTGTATCCCAAAGAGATCACAAAAAAGGGAATAGGACTATCTGTACAAAAATATTCATAGCAGCTCTTTTTTGGTGGCAAAGAATTGGAAATTGAAGGGATACCCATCAATTGGGCTATGCCTGCACAAGTTGTAGTATATAAATGTAATTGAACACTATTGTGCAATAAGAAATTATGAGCAGGTGGGTTTGGGGAAAAAAATGGACCTTAGACCTATGAACTACAGATTTTAAGTTCATTAGCTTAATCAGAGGAAGCTAAGTAAAGTTCCTCCATCCTTCTTTTTCCTTGTGATGGTGACCAAGCCCAGTGTGGCAGAGGTGATTGTAGGACACGGAAAGTTCTCTCATTTATG